>NW_024426575.1:186123-259609 GCF_017311325.1 Ursus maritimus
TTTCTTTTTTTTTTCTTTCTTTCTTTCTTTCTTTCTTTCTTTCTTCTTTCTTTCTTTCTTTCTTTCTTTCTTTCTTTCTTTCTTTCTTTCCTCTTTCATCTTCATCGAGGTTTGTGTTTTAGATCTCAAGATAAATACCTTGTAAGTGCTACCTCCCTCTAGTGGTAAGGCTCAGTAAAGACCTTTCTACTGCAATACCCGAGATTCAAGACTGCAACATTTTTAGTCAGTTGGGGATTTTAGAACTATTTCTGCGATATTTTTTCTCCCAGAAGTAGTTCTAAAAATCCCTCTCAACCAAATTCCTTTCATGTTCCTTAATACTTCGTTCTTTGTGTGTTTGAGGGCATTTCCCAACCCCCATTTTTTTTTGTTTAGTGTACGATTTGGTGGAAAGGAGGCAAAAAAAAGGGAAATTATTAGCAAAAAATGCATTGTTTTAGGCAAGGTCACCTTCCTAAGAGGAGCAGGGAAGCTCTTATCTGGTAGGTTATCTCACTAGTGCTGACGGGTAATTCCATGTTGACTGGTTAACGGTCACATTCCTGGGGGGCTGGAACTACAGTTAGCTTAGGGATTAAGTCTTGGTTTACTTGGTTTACTGATGTGGGTGTTAGCACAAATGACGCCATTTTGAGCTTCCTGTTTCCTTTTTTAACAAATCTAACTGTTGAAGGATCATTTGAGGAACCACTTTGTGGTTTATTTAACCCAAGATAAAAACATAATACCTGGAAATCTGAGCAGATGGCTGCCTTTATGGAGCTAAGGTTTTTGTTTATCTTTCACTATTATTTTTATTACTGTGGAGCTACCAAGAGCACAGAAATACACCGCCGAGGCTGTCAGTTGTAAGGGAGAGATGGTGAGACTGATGGATTTTTCTGTCTTTTGAAAGTTCACAGAGAAGTGACCCTGCTTTGCATTTGGCTTGTTTTCATCCTGGTAAATGAGGAAAGTCATCTCTCCGCTGGGAGGCTGTTTGTACCAATACAAAGTGTAATAATTACTCCAACTGGTTTCATACTTGCAGAAAATGGTGGCCGCTTGTCCTTCCTGCATTGTTACTGCACTCCGGGTCTGGATGACTTTCTCAGCCGTGCTGGGTCCTATGGAGAAAAAAGACAAGGTTGGTTCTCTGAAATGTCTCAGATGGGTCATGGGGACTAGATTCATTTATGACACAAGGACAAAGAAAAGAATCACACAGCATTTCATTTCCCCACCTCTCTTCCCTCTTAATACCCCTGATTCTTGGACTCCAAGAGGAAGCTAAGGCCCTGTGCTTAGGGCCACACTTACTGAAGCCAAAGGAGGCTATGAATGCCCACAGCAGGCCAGGGTAGAGCATGATAGAAATTCTTCTTCTGGTTGAAGTTTCTCTTGTTCTCACTCCAGTCCAGAGACTGGCCCTCATACGAGTGCCTGAGTGTAGAGTTCCTGGGGCTATAAGATGATTCTGCCCCCAAACAGGAAGTGAGGTTCGAAAATAGGGTGTTATACTGCTCTATTCAGAGACCGAAAATCTATCCCACCGCAAACCTGCTTTGGCTTGGTGTTCTTCTGTGGCAATACATTTGAAAAATGGCTATTATATCCAGTAAGGTACAAAAATGAAGTTTAATTATCTTTTTGTTATCGAATTCTTACTTAATACCATTGTGGTCGGAGACTACATTCTGAATGATTTAAATCCTTTGCAATTAAGTCTTGCTTTAAGATCTAGAATACAGTCAACTTTGATAAGTATTCTTTGTACGTTTGAAAAGAATCTATATTCTGTTGTTGGGGGTTAAGGTGTTCTGGATATGTAAATCAGGTGAAGAGTATTAATTGTGTTGTTCATATTTTCTCTACATTTCTACTAGGAGATGTATGTGTTAATGTCTGCCACTACAGTTGTATATATGTTTATTGATTTTTTTAAATCAACAAATTTTACTAGCTTAATTCTACTGATTCATGTTTGATATATTTTGAAGCCATGCTATTAGGTGTGTATAAAAATAGAATTGTTCTATCATCCTAGTAGGTGGTGCACTTAATCATTTTGAAGTGTAGCTCTGGATCTCTAGTAATAACTCCCGGCTTAATGTCTACTTCAACTGATATCAGTATAGCTACTCAGCTTTCTTTTGGTTAGGGACGCCGACTGTCTTGTTATCCATATGCAACAGAATGAAATTGTATCTCTATCTCCCACCGTATTAAAAAATTAACTTGAAATGGATCCATGACCTCAACATACAAACCCAAACTCTGAAAGTCTTAGAAGAAAACACTGATGTGAATCTGTGTGACCTTGAATCGGGCAATGGTTTTAAAATAGGACATCAAAGCACAAGGAACTAAAGAAAAAAAATAGATAAATTAGACTTCATCAAAATTAAAAGCTCTTCTGCTCCGAAAGATACTCTCAAGAAAGTGAAAAAGACAACCCCCAGAATGGGAGAAACTATTTGTAAATACCTGTGAAGGGTTGAGTATCCAAAATATATAAAGAACTTGTACAACTGAAGGATAAAAAAACAAATAACCCAAAGAAAATTTTAATTTTATCCATGGTTTTCCTAGGCTGCTGGGGATAGTGTGGCTGCGGGTAGTGACTGGGAATGTTACTTTCCTAGGTATACTGTATTTCATTTTTTTAAAATTTTATTTAAAGATTTTTATTTATTTATTCGAGAGAAAGTGAGCGAGCATGAGTGGGGAGAAGGGCAAAGGGAGAGGGAGAGAGAGAATCCCAAGCAGACACTCTGCTGAGCATAGAGCCAACACTGGGCTCAATCCCAGGACCCCTGCATGACTGAGCCGAAATCACAAGCCAGATGCTTACCTGATTGAGCCACCCAGTCGCCCCCATTACATATATATTTTTTATGTAATTTGTATTTTCTTTTTTTTTTTAAGATTTTATTTATTTATTTGACAGAGAGATAGCCAGCAAGAGAGGGAACACAAGCAGGGGAGTGGGAGAGGAAGAAGCAGGCTCCCAGCAGAGGCGCCTGATGTGGGACTCGATTCCATAGCGCTGGGATCACACCCTGAGCAGAAGGCAGATGCTCAAAGACTGCGCTACTCAAGTGCCCCATAATTTGTATTTTCTATCTTGTGTTTTTATTACCTATTCAGAAATCCAAGAATAATTTGTATTACAATTATTTTCACTACCCTAAGCTTTCCTTTATAAATATTAATTACTTTTTTGGCCTTATAGAGGAGTTGGTGAGGTTCCTTCCCCTATCATTTGAATCATTTGATTACAATAGTTATTATTTCCCTTTCATGAAGGAACATTGGGGAAAATGGTAAAAAATTCCATACTATTGCTGATGTATATACAGACCTACAAGGTATGAAGGGATTGATAGTACATTTGGGCAAAATCTCAAAACCCTTGAGTAGTGTCAGTCGAACCCTTAGTGTACACTTCGGTCAAAAACTTTCCCAGTGATTTCTGGAGAGCAGACACTCATCAGAGGATAGAGTCAGAACAGAGTTAAATGTTATCCCTTTCTCTTCATCCTGTTCAATCCTTAGCACCAAACCCAGTGTTTGACACATAGTAGACAGTAAATATTTGTTGAAGATACAACAGTCACAATGTGAAAAGCTTTGCAGGAATTCCTCTGGTTGTTATTTAAATTGTATCTTTTATAACCAAGCACCCAATACTTTGAGGATGAATTGTACAAAGGAGAATGGACATAAATGTTACATGAAAAGTATATTCTTCAGGTCCTGGGATCCAGCCCTGTGTGGAGCCCTGTGTGGAGGCCCATGTCAGGCTCCCTACTCAGTAGGGAGTCCGGTTCTTCCTCTCCCTCTGCTCCCTCCACCCCCCTTGTGCTCTCTCATATATATATATATATATTTCTTTTTTTTTTCCTGAAAGCCACCCACGTTGTCATCTGGAAGACTTTTAGATCTCTTTGGCACATTATGAAACATGTACGGTCTCAATCAGAGAACCTTAAACACCCCAATGAGGTTATCCTTACAATTTACATATCTACTTAAAACACCACCATTTCTTTTCTAGAATATACTGGAGTTAGTACAAATTGTCATAGCTCGCTTGTGTCATTGGAAACTGAATTTCTTATCATCACAGTGATTAGAGCTCTGCATTCATTTCAAGTTGGACACAAACACATTATGGCAAGCCTTTCAACCCCAAACCAGTTCCAGGACAAAGAATGTGACTGGTCCCTCACTGTAGGCTGCAGGTGCCTGGAGAGCTCTGTGCGATGGCTGCACAGAAATCCAAGGCTTAGTCTCCTGGCTGGGTGGCTGTGATACGCAGGCAGGCACGTTTCACTTTTTTATTCAACAGTACTGTGAATCTCCTGTCCTGTTTTCTATCCACATCTGGGCGAATCTCTGTTAGAAGAGTAGGGTTTTTCTCTGCTTCCTTCCTGTACCAAGGAAATACCTCAGAGTCCTCTCAGTGTGATGGTAATTGATAACAGCCGTTTTTCTCTCCCAGGCATTCAGGATTGAAGGACTCTGCTCCACATCCTTTTTTTGGCCACTCGTCCCTGTTGAGGCAATGAAGATGGGTTGCTGGATAATTTTCGAATTTATATTTTATTTCTAGAGTCTATAGGAAACTGGAGAACCAGAATAACTGTCTTCTTTCCCAGATGTGTGATGGCTCTTTCCAGAAGCCTCTGGACTTAACAGTGTCAGCACCTATGACAAATCTTGGACAGATAAAAATATTATTAAGAAACAGCCCCCCCCCCCTTTTTTAACCAGCTTCTTCAGAATGGTACCTAGTGAATAAAAGTGTATGAGTTAACATTTCTGACAGGAGTGTCCAGTCATGTCATCTCTAGGAACAGAAAGTAGAAGCCCTGAAAATAGAGAGTTCTACCTTATTAGGCTACCCTGACTTAAGTATCAAAGTTTTCCTGAAACAATCTTACTGCTTCATGAGCCATTAAAAATCTAGCTTCTCAATTACTGTTAATATATGTAAAATTAATAACACTATTGTGGTTATGTTAAAAAGGAATCTCTTTGTTTTAGAGTAATCCACTTTAAACTTTTAGCTCCAACTTCAGCTTGAAGCTGTCCCGGAATTCCTGTGGCAGTGAGATTTCTCTACTTACTCTCTACTCTACTTCTTCCCCCAAAGCAGATGGCTGTTGGTTATTCAGAGCTTGCTAGGCTGACTGTGTGGGTAGGTAGACTGTGTTGTCTTGGTCCGGTGTCAATGTAGACTGATCCATGTACCTGGATCTTGGATGTAGGATTTTCTCAGCATTCGTGCCTCTCTTCCCTGTGGCAGCCAAACACCGCCATGTTTCTCTGTGCATCTTGTGTAAGAAGATTTTCTGCCTCTTCCTCATCATATAAGCAGAAAGAGTTAGGGGTCCTCGGAAAAAGAGAGATGAGGCATAGCTCTCAGGACACAAGAGAAGTCATTGTAGACCCCCATCTATTTTTGTGAGTTATGCCCACAATGGGACTGTTTGCCCAAGCACAGGGCTCACAGGTTTGCAGAGCTTCTTGAGAGGTGTTGGAATTACAAAAGAATGCAAAAACCTCTGCAGTTAAGGATTTTAAGGAAACAAAGGGAACGAAAAAACTAGCAATCTCTATGAAGCCAGGAGAGAGCCTAACGTATCAGAGATGGTAAATCCGTGGTAAAACTCCCAGTGCTTTTTCAAAAGTAAGGATTGACCTAACACACATTCTTGAGTTGTTTCTGCAGGATTTAAACCCCTTTGAGCCTCAAACACCAGACTGACTGGCGCAGAGAATTGAAGATACTTACCCTTGCTGGCCCTCATGACTTCAATCAACCAGGACCGCGACTCTGTCAACTTGAGGATGGCTCTGCCAGGATTCTATACTGAACTCTCCTTTGTCAAGCACTTCATGAATAAGCATGCACCCTTGGCCTAAAACTTCCCCAATTTTGTTGTTTGAGGTGTGATGGCTTTGGAAATTATTCCCCATGATCTCCCTATTTGCTGCAAATAAAAATTGCTTTGTGTGACGACTCCCCGCTCCATGTAGTCTCTATCCGTAACTCACCAGGGAGGGAACCCATGCTAGTTCAGTTCTAATCGGTAGCAGAATGATTAACTGTTCCGTTACAGGGTTTTCAGCTCAGAGTGTTTTCCTGCCCCTGTACCTTAACCAAAGGTCATGGGCTTTTTCCTTGACTATCCACTCTGTTGCAGTAGATCTCAAGTGTGCCCTAGGAGTGTGTGTGTGTGTGTGTGTGTGTGCCCACACACATGCATGCGTGCATACAAAGAATTTCCTCTTTACTCCCATGCCCAACAGCCCCAGGCTTTTCCTCCATGTGAGAGACTGACCTAGGTAAGGTCCCTAGCTAAGGGTCTTGTGCCTCTTGCAGTCACATTGTGCAGACCAACATCTCTGATGGGGCTCCCTCTGTCACCCTCTCTGCTCCCAGTCATTTTTGTGAGCTTATGGTGGAGGTCTGTGAAAATGTTCCCACCAGTGAATGCAGATTCCTCTTGAGTCTGTGACTCCCTGCAGTTCTACATTGTCATAAGAGACCTCACTCAGTCTTTTAGCTGATTTCTTCTTGCTCATAGGGCAGCCAGCACCTGTTTTACCTATGCTCTGCTAATATGGTGTCAGTCCACAAGCTTACCTGTTCTTCAAGGAAGCTGTTCCTCATTAGAATCCAGCCTACTTAGCTTCCCTGTGACTTCAGGTCTCTGATAGTAAAAGCAAAGTTACGATTTTGCTGTTTATCTAGTTTTACGAGGTAGGGTGGAAGTGACACTTTCATGCTTTACATATCCTATGACTAACTGGAACTCTGTCCATCTTCCAGTGTACCTAAAATTGAAATATTGGTATCAGGAATGCAGCACATACTACATTGTAAATCACAGTTCATAACTGAAATACCTCCCATCTATTCTATCAGAAAAAGACGGCACTGTTTTACCTTCTGCTGGTTGTATTTTGAGCCTATTTATATTTTATTTTTAATAATCTCATAGAAATGAGAATCTTTGTTGGATCTTTGCTGAGGGAGGAATAGGCAAGTTCCAGAATGCATTGTTGTTGATTCTGTGGCTTCATCTAGGTTGGGAATCATAGGAGTAAATCAAGACCCAACAAGAATAAATCCCAAGGAACACTGAAAGGCTGAGGAATCAGGTATTGGTAGTTTATTCTGGCCCAGATGGGTTCTTTCTGGGATCTTTAAAAATGGGTCTTGAAGATGAGCTTATGGATAGCACAGATATCAAAAGAATATCCTCTGTCTTATTATTAACCTTGGTCTTGATCCAAAGATCATGAGGAGGAACATTTTGTAATATATACAGGGGAACTTGGACAGAGACATTTGCCTGAAAGTAATTAGAAGCAACTGAAAGGTTTTACGTGGGACCTGGTATTTTTCTCCTGAACGAACAAGTGACTGACTAAACCAATGGGAGTAAATATTCAACAAGCATAGCAATCTTACTTTAAGTACACACAGATACAGTTTCAGGGGAGGAATGCCCAAATTGTCCAGCAATAGGTGACAACCACAAAAGAGTTGACACTTCATGTATTTCATTTTTGGTTCTGATAAGCTGTCAAAGCCTTAGTTCAGGGTGCAAGATTAAGAAGAAAGGTGGGTAAGGATCTGGCACTGTGTCAGACCTGAAGACACGGAAGTAGGGTCCATTCATTATCCTTAGCAGATGATTCCTAGGAGGGATTTTAGGGAATTCCTAAGGCAAGGAAAATGACTCCTCAGAATGGAAAGACTAGTCCTGTGGACTTGACAAAAACATTTGGGAAGCAGACATCTGAATTAAAAAAACACCTCGTTTAAAAGCCATGGTCTCATTTCTTGTTTCCCATGAACAAGTCAGGTGGCTACGAGATCAACTTCAGACTCCAGTGTCTGTAGTAGTGCCTCACCACATTCATCCTTTCTCTGTCATGATTAATTAAAGCTTGTGATGGGCATGTGACTGTAGGGGGACTTCAATCAACAAACCCAGGTACAGGGAGGATGTGAATCAAAGGGCATGGTAAGCCAAGCTGGAGCTGGCAAGAATTAGGGTGAAATGTGGCCAAGGAGATAGGAAAAAGTGGTCTAGAACATGTTACTCTACTACATGGTGTGATATACTTCTGTCTATAATTATTCAGCCAAGGTTCCATTTCTCTGGCCAGTCCTTAGGCAACCCAGCAAATAAATTTCTATTTTGTGTGCTTATTTTTCCCTAGTGCTTTTCACGATTTATAATACGAAATATGTATTTGATCTTTAACCCTATTTGTGGCAGAGGGCTTCTAAAATTCTTGGAATTTCTGTGATAAGAACAATGAACCTGTCTTTTATGTTAATGATGTGACTTTTGGAAACCCTTAGGCAACCTAAGGATGGGGGCTGTTGCTGGGGAACCAACCGTGGGATTCTTTTGGAACTTTCAGTAACCACCCCCATCCTCCAGGGAGAGGAGAAGGGCTGGAGGTTGAATCAATTGCCGATGACCAGTGATTTAATCAATCATGACTAAGTAATGAAGCCTCCGTAAAACCCCAAAAGGACAGGGTTCAGAGATCTTCTGGGTTGGTGACCCCAAGGAGGTGCTGGGAGAGTGATGTTCTCGGAAAGCATGGAAGCTCCGCATTCTTTCCCTATACTTTGCCTGATGCAACTCTCTCATCTGGCTGTTCCTGAATTCCTTATGTCCTTTTATAATAAACAGTAATCTAGTAAGTAAAATGTCTCTTTGAGTTCTGTGAACCACTCTGGCATATTAATTGGACCTGAGGATGGGGACATGGGAACTTCTGATATATAACCAGCCCGTCAGAAGTACAGATAGCAACCTGGGTTTGCAACTGGCACCAGAAATCTAAGGAAGGTGCTGTTGGAGCCTCACATCTATAGCAAGTTGGTCAGAAGTACAGGTAAAAACCTGGGCTTGTGATTGTCATCCTGGGTTGGAGGGGGTTCTTGGAACCTCCAATATGTAGCCAGTGTGTCAGAAGTACAAGTAGCTTGGGCTTTCAACTGGCATCTGAAGTAGGGGGGAGCAGTCTTGTGGGACTGAGCCCTCAACCAGTGGGATCTATCTCCAGATAGATGGTATCAGAATTGAGTTGAATTGTAGGACACCCAGCTCATATTGGAGAATTGCTTGGTGTTGTGGGAAGCCTCTCCTTCCCCCACATTGGAATTGGGTCCAGAAACCCAAAAGAACCATCTTCCCCAAAAGATTGAGTTGAGCACGTATAAAATCTGCAATAATCAAGTATAATCTTAAAATACTGTCCTTCATATGCTGATTTTTTAAATGACCTACTCCATGGGAAGAAATAAGAAATATGATGATATCTGAGGAGTATGACTTTTGCAAATGGTTCTGAGTGGTCCCCGAGCCAGCTGTGAAGGAGTGCTTTCTGGAATGAATTCAACAACTTCCTTTTTAGATCTTATCTTACACACCTTAACCACCAGCTGCTAGCAAATGTCTGGGTAAGGTTTGAGGCTTCCCTGAGAATATGGGAACAGGCAATTATCTCAGATTGAGCTCTGGGCTTTTTGTAAGGCCCTCTCTGAGACAAGAGAAATATGTTGCCGTCTTCCAAATGTGATGATGATATGATGAGCCTGATAGTTTTAGCTGCTTTCTGGAAATTCACAAAATACTGACCCTGTGTATCTGTGTGCTGGCAAATGAGGAAAGTCATCTCCCCTTGGGAGGCCTTTTGTACCAACACAACATATAATATACAACCCCAGCGTCATATGAACAGTCCAGTTTCACAGTCTTGCCCTCCTGCCTTGATGTTGTTGGTTGAGATTGAATGACCTTTTTGGACATGCTAGATCCTGTAGACAGAAGAAATAACAAGACTGATCTGCTGAGCTGATCTTAAGGCAGTTGGCTACTAGGTCATGAGTTAAATCTTCAGTCAAGGCAAAAGGAATAAAAAATCTGGTTCCTTTCTCCTCCCTTTATTCCCTCCAGAGTGTCTGTCATAATTAGCCATCATTTATCCCCTCTTCCCCCCTTCCCACAATCTCAAAAAGATCAGAAAGATGACCCAGCTCCTGCCCTCAGGGTGCTGTCACCGTTATAAGCCTCTCCCAGACTCAACCAGGTACTGATGGACTGACTGCCACAACAACGTGCACAAAAGCCTCTTCAGGGGAGTGGGCCAGGTCAGCTCCTGGGTGGCCTTCCTCAGCAGCAGTTACCTTCGAGCTCAGAGCGAGGCCCGTTGCAATTGTTTCCAGAACGTTGCAACTCTGGAGGACAACCAATTAGAGAGACATCACAACACTTTCACTCTTCCCACAGGATTGTATACATCTAGCTAGAATACTTTTAAAACAATGCTTCCCTGTGGCCAGGCTGAGAAATGTTGATTAAAATGTGGATTTGGGGGGCGCCTGGGTAGTGCAGTCATTAAGCGTCTGCCTTTGGCTCAGGGCGTGATCCCGGCGTTCTGGGATCGAGCCCCGCATCAGGCTCCTCCGCTGGGAGCCTGCTTCTTCCTCTCCCACTCCCCCTGCTTGTGATCCTTTCTCTCGCTGGCTGTCTGTCAAATAAATAAATAAAATCTTTAAAAATGAATAAATAAATAAAATGTGGATTTGGGCTTTTCTTTAATAAGTTTACATCCAAGATATGTCCTTTTCTTGCTATAAGGAAAAGCTTAGCAATGTACTGTGTTAGAGAGAGAATTACTCCAGCATTAAGAGGAAAAAGAAAAATCAAGGGAAAATATATATACAATTATATATAAACATATATCTGCATGTGCATGTATGAAAACAAAATAATATTTTAAATAGTATAACGTTCCATTGTACCATTTGCTTGTTCAGATGCCTTCTGGTGCTCATTAATGCCTTCCGAGTAATGTACAGGCATCTTATAATGGCTTATAATTATTTTCACAAAGTGATTTCTGCTTATTACTTTAGTTTTATATTTACTGTTGCCCATTTTGAGTTGAATGCTCCAGCCATTCTGAATTCCTTTCATGTAATTCTCTTAAACTAATTTTGTCTTTATACTTCCGCACATTCTATTTCTCTTCTTCTGTAATACCCTTTGTCTGACTCTCTCTTTGACGAATGCTTTTATGTCTTTTTTTTTTTTTAAACTTTTATAAGTCTTAACTTAAATCACCTCTCCCAGATAGCTCTCTGTTACATTCTGTTTCCAATTTAGATGCCTCGGTTAGGTGGTTTTATTTTACTTGCCTCCTATGGTAGCATTGATTGCACTATTTTGTAATACACTCCATAATATTATATGTTTCCTGAAGGCAGACACAATGCCTATTTCTTTTTGATTGCATCTCCTATATTCAAGTCTAAGGTACACATCAGGTGTCTAATATATGAACTGTTAGAAGAATCTCAAATAAATAACACATTTGGCAACTTCACAAAGAATATGATTGTTCATTTGTAAAGTTGAGAGTATGGCTACTTTGCTGTGTTAGTTTGAGAAATATAAATAAATAAATATATAATTTTATTCATGACAAAATTTTGGCTTTCAGTCCTAAAATTCACTATGATCTTTACTGTCTTCTATGCAGGGAGGTGGGGCAGGGAGCAGAGGGAAAGGGACAAGCAGACTCCCCACTGGGCGGGGAGTCCACAGGGCTTGATCCCAGGACTCAGGACCTTGAGATCAATCATGACCTTAGCCAAAGGCAGACACTTAACTGACGGAGCCACCCAGGCGCCCCTGTGCGGTTCCTATTTTTAAGATCACTTCCCCCACCTCTTCTGTCCTTCAACCTGATTAACTTCTACTAAACTTCAGGTATCAGCTTAGGCTTCACATCACAGACTCTACACTGTCTTTGACTCACTACTAAGGCTGGGTGACAGTGGGACTCTATGTGCCTTCAGATCACCCTTTGATTTCCTAAGCCTGCTTTGGCCAATTTGGTATTGCAAATCGTAATGGAAGTAAAGGTTTAAAAGATGCTTTCATGTTTCAAGTCTTGCTCCCCCATGATTGCCATGGAAATATGCCTGACCTAGGCTGCTGGAGGATAAGGCGAGTGGAGAAGAGTGGAGTAGTCTTAGTTACCCCAGACAAGGCCATTCTAGACCAGCCAGCAGCCAGTTGATCTTCAGACATAACAGTGAGCTCAGCCACGCCCAGAAGTGTTCATCTGCCTCCAGTCTAAATTATCCATTCACAAATTTGAGTGAAATAATTTGCTGTTTTAAGCTTCCGAGGTTTAGAGTTATGCACTATTACTGTAATAATTGTTTACAGAAATAGCAGGAGAAGTGGGTACTTCATTGAACAGCCTGTGGTGTGGCTTTGAGAAGATAAGGCTATATTTCATTACAATAGAATAAATAGGTAGGCTCTCCAGTGAGCTCTGTACCGACTCCACGGTTAGATGTCTCACGGTTCCAGAGATCGGGACTCTCTGAGCCCATCCAAAATGGAATGACTATTGAAATCATCTCCTGTGTAATATAGCTTCTTAACTCAGGGACCACTTTGGAGGGCCACATGATTTTCTTCTTAGAAAGGTATCTCAGGAATGCCTTCAGCTTTTTGGTGATGAATCAGGAGAAGGCTCCTTGGCAAAGATTACACACACATGTACACACACGACACGACACATACATTATGTGCACAAATAGTCTCTTGTTTTCTCAGGAGAGCCATGGGTGTCTCATCCTATTTCTCTTTTTCTTTTTGGTAGTTGGCATCTTTTTTCTCTGTTCAGCTTGAAATTCTACATTTAAGGGACTGACAATTCAAGGCATAAAGAAGAAAATTTTTTCATAGAAATTCAGGTTGACTAATTTCCTTCTATTCATCACGTACGTGAAAAGCATAAAACCAGTGGTCAGTAAACGTTTGAGTGGAATCCCATCCTCATTAGGCTGTAAGGAAGTGATATCATCTAGTTCTAGCCTGTATTCCACAGCAACCTGAGTGATTAATAAAAATGCCAAGGTCATACAAATCGACAGTGGGGAAGTTGGAATATAAAACATCAGGATATTTTTTATTAGCTATGAGGCTCATTTCATTACTACTTATTTGTCGGAAAGGGGAATCCCAGGTAAGGAACTTGGGCCATTTAGATCACTTAAGTCTGAAGCTGCAAACTGCTTGTATTTTTATTTGAATGATAACCCTACTGGAGACTCCTGATTAATAAACATTTGGGATATTTGGGATGTTTGGGATACTTCTATGTCTTCTGAATTCTTAGAATGACCTTGGCCTGGTTCTTCACATTTTGAACTGCACCCTAAATGCTCAAATGTGATGTATCCATCTCATCTGGGAATCGGGATGGCTCCCCAAAACAAGATCCTTGTGGCTGACCAGCTTCATGACATGCCTGTATTTATTATGATCCCCAGGGCAGCACCTTTTCCTGATGGACAGCGTGTCAAATAGTTCAGTGTCTTTCTTGGGAAAAGGACACACAGTAAGTGATTTACTGAAGCAATGCCTGGAAGTATCTTGTGAGTGATGAAACAAATAAATGATTATGACTTATAACATGTATATTCTCAAATGCATTTAGTGTAAAGATACAATTATCTGGAAGTGATGATGAGGGATTATTTTGTTCATTTGACACAAAAATGAAGCACATAATTGCTAGTACTGAAAGGCACACAAATATTCACTGGGAGAACTTGAAGTAGGACCCCGGTTTCCCCATTTCAAGTGTATCTTTTCTCCGAAGCTACAGGGGAAACAGTATTTTCATTCCAGAGTCTAGTGGAATTAAAACATCACCAGAGATGGGTGCTTCAGCTAAGTAGTACCCCCTCTCTGAAAGTGAAAAGGGAGAATGATTAGACTTTTTGATACCCTAAAACCCAAGGAATGACCTTAACTTATTTGTAGGACTTGCTATGTATCTAGTCTTCCTTAAAGCTCGGCCCACTCTCCTATTTAAAGCACACCCTCTCTTACTGCTGTGTGTAACTGGAAGCAAGTACGTGCCTCCCAGTAGAGACCCCAAAGAGGCAAGGAGCCAGCTGCAGGTTGAGGTACAGGCTGCAGGTGCCTGGAGAGCACTGTGCACGTGCTGCACAGAGGTACAAGGCTGAGTCTCCAGGCTGGGAGCCTGCGATATGCAGGGACAGGCGTCTGGCACTTTTGTTGAGGAAGACTGTGAATCTTCCATCTTCAGTTTTACCCGTAACTGAGAATATCGACATCAGGAATTCGGGACCTTTAGCAGGGTATTTTTTGTACCACGGGAAGTAATCAAATAAATCATTATTGTAGTCATAGTTCAGAATAGAAATCTTTCCTTCTTGCACGTTCAGGGATGGAATTTGCTTGACTTGCTGCTGGTCACCCGTCTTCTGTTGACCATTCACCCCTGTTCGGAAAGAGAATAAGAGATTTTAAATTCTATTCTTTAAGTCCCCACAGAAAAACATCATGAGCCAGAACACAATGCAAAATAAAACACAACTTCCCAATGATCCCATCTCCCAGCCTTGTGGCGCCTCATGGAGGTTTTCTACTATATTCAGACCTCCCGCCCAGAACTCACAGCCTGGCTGAAGCCACAGAATCAACAGCGATGCCCCCAGGAGCTTGTCCATTTCTACCATGGACTCAGGTTGTCTTCTCTTCTGCCCAAGCAACGATAAATCTGATTTCAACTTCCTGCACTTCATTCATTTCCTTCCACAGAGCCTTCTATTTAAAGTATGAGCAGCCCTGTTTTTAGCTGTTTATCTTTGTGAAAGGAAGCACTGCCCCCTTTAGTCCTCATGTAGAAAAATTCTGAAAATGTATTTCTCTGTTTCCTAAAGATCAATTTGCAATCCCTCCCCCATAAAAATGTTAGAATAAGAGATTGATGGTGTTTGGGGAGAACACAGGGTATGATGTTGTCTTTACCATGGTTACAGATTTAGAATACGGGGAGTTTGATAGCTTAGCCTTTAATGTAATTGCGTTCTAACATGGTCTTCAGAGCTGTCCATATTTGCTCTGAATTAACAAATGCCACAAGGCAATTAACACTGATACAAATTCTGGACACTTCTCTTAAAAACACAGATCAACACAACAAAATTTATCCTCTGTATTAAATCATCCGCTGCAACGTCTCTCTTAGAACTTAGATGTGATTATTTTGTGTGTTCTGTATTGTCAAATGAGAACACATTACATAATCCTGTAAAGTTTAGAAACGGCAGGAAGCCGTAAACGTGAAAGGCACCAGAAGATGCCAAAAGGCAACATGTTTGTTTGCCTTCACTCTTGGTCTATATGTAGTGTACGTCTCCCCAGTTTAATCCAATGGAAGAGGCGAGAAGAATCTATTGTGCTTTCGATGTTAAATCAGTAGGGCAACTAGTGATTGCAGCTAATGATAAATCTCAAAATAATGTTTTGGAATTGATTTGAGCAAAGACAACAGAACACAAAACAAAACAACTTCCAGTGCATATTTTATATGGGAAGAAACACTTTAATTTTTTATTCGAATAATAATGAAACTAACATTCCAAGAAGTCACACTAACTATGCAATTCAGGACAATCTGATAAGTTGTCCTTGTTTCATATTATATAGTTGAAATGTGAAGTTTCAGTGAAAGAATGTTCTCTGGTTCGTTCATGTATTTTTGTATTTTATCAACATGTATTTCATTTCTATGTGGTCCCTGCCACTGTGCTGGGTTTAAGGTTTCAAAAACGATTCTGGAACAATCTTCAATTTTAAATACCTGGTGGTCTAAATTAAAAGACAAATGTGTAGTTACATCCTTACAACATGGCATGATACATAAGAGCCCTTACTGAGGAAAACAATGGTTATTCTGTCATGGTGGCTCTAGGAAGCACATATGCTAAGTTTCTGATGATTAGTATCTATCTCTGTACCAGTAACGCATCATCTCGATTACCGTAGCTAAAGCTTGAAGCCGCATAGACTGACTGCTCCCGCTTTATTCTTCTCTTCTTAAGATTGTTCTAGCTATTCTAGCATTCTACCTTCTCATATAAATTTTGGAATAATCTTGCAAATATCTATCAAAACCCCTGCATGGATTTCAACAGGAACTATGTAAAATGTATATATCATTTTGGGGGACCCAGGCGCCCCCTACCATTTTGAGTCTTCTAATTTACAAACACAGGATGTGTTTTCATTTGTCTTCTTTGATTTCCTTCATCAGCATTTTGGAGTTTTCAGCACAAAATTTTGATATGTGTTTTGTTAGGTTTACACCTAGGAGTTTGGGGTCCTTTTGAATAATTGTAAATGGCATAATATTTTCATGTAAATAAATATATTAATTTATGTGTCCACATGTTCACTGCTAGTATATAGAAATTCATTTGATTTTTGTATGTTTATCTTGTGTCCCGTGACCTTGTTGAACCCACTGAATGGTTTTAGGATTTTTTTTTTGTATTTTCTACATGGACAATCATGTTATCTACAAAGAGTGGACGTTTTACTTCTTTTCTGAGCTATATGATCGTCTTTACTTGTACTTGCTTTATTGCACTGGCTCGAGCATCTAGCATTATGTTGAATGAAACTGACAAGGGTGACTATCCTTGCCTTTTTCTTGATTTTAAGACCAATAGTATGTAGTATTTTACTGGTAGGCATACTATTAGCTGTTGAGGAAGTTCCCCACAACTCCTATGTTTCTCAGAGATTTAACATGAATGAGTGTTGAATTTTGGCAAAAAAATTTTCTGCATAGATTAACATGATCATGTGATTTTCTCTCAGCCTCTTAATGTGGTGGATTCCATCCATTAATTTCCAAACATTGAAGCAGATTTCCATCCCTGAAAAAAATCCATTTGCATTTGGTATTATTCTTTTTATATGTTGATGAATTTTACTTGCTAATATTTTGTGAAGAAATTTTGTGCCCGTATTCACAAGGGAAATTTCTCCACAGTTTTCTTTTCTGTATGGTCTTTGCCTGATTTTGGTCTTGGGGAAATACTACCTTTTTAAAATGAGTTAGGAATTACTTTCTTTCTATTTTCTGGAAGAAACTGTAAAACTCATGCTAACTCTTCAAATTTTTAATAGAACTCTCCAATTAAGCCATTTGAGCCTGGAAATTTATTATTATTATTATTGTTATTATTATTATTTAACATTTAATTTTTCACATTGTGACTTTAGCTTTTTTTAAAAGATTTTATTATTTATTTATTTATTTATTTGAGAGACAGAGAGATAGCAAGAGAGAGCAGAGCAGGAGGGAGAAGCAGAGAGAAAAGCAGGCTCCATCAGGAGCCAGAGGTGGAATCAATCCCAGGACCCTGGGATCATGACCTGAGCCAAAGGTAGACGCAATTGACTGAGCCACCCAGGCGCCCCATGACTTCCGCTTCTCTGACTCCTTCCTAAGGAGAGATAAGGAGGGGCTGCTCCTGGAGCTCTACAGCAAGGTTTGGGGACAGGTAGCAGGTGCTCTGAGAGCACTGTGCACCTGCACAGAAATCGGTTCCTGCATCTGCAGTCTGGGAGGCCTCCACGTGGAGGGAACTGTCCTTTCTAGCCTCTCCAAACTGAGCTGTCAGTCTTTTTTGCTTTTCTTCTCCACCCTTAAGTAATGTGATCAGAAGAACGGGACCACTCCCAGGCCTCTGCCTATACCACTGTAAGCCATTTAAAGTGACTTAGGAATTGCAGTAAATGGTGAAGTCCTCTCCTTCTTGTAGAAGCAGGAATCGAGGATTTTGCTGTATCTCTTGTCCATTTATTTCTGTTAAAAAAAAGGGGGGGAGGCATCAGAGAAAATCAGATTAGATCCCTATTCTCTGAGCTACAGTGGCCTTTCACTCTTCTTGTCTAATTTTCTCCTTCTTTCCACATCTCCCTCCCCAAGTCCCTCTATCTTTCTCCTTTTTTAGCTCCCCCGCCACCACCGTTTTTTTGCGCTCGATCAGAAAGCTTCATTCCTGCAGATAATATTCCACTGTGTTGGATTCTCAGGAAACAATCAGGGAAATCTCAAACTCACGTGATATTTGCATCCATAAGATCAACATTGGTACTGTAAGTAACATCTCTCTCCTTCCTCTTCAGAAAGAGTGGCTGAATCTTTGTGCTCCTAAATGCCTGTCCCTTATGCAAGTGTCTTCCAGACCCAAAGAAATGTAGTCTACCACTACCTTTTGAAAAGAAAGGGGAAGGAAAGAAGTGACTGCAATTTTAGACAGCCAGTCAATCGGACTGTTTTTCACAGCCACCTTCAGAAGAGGGTCTATGCTTACGGATGCTGCCTCCCTGTGGCCAGATTCGAAAATTGCTGATTTTAGAACTGATTCCTTATATACTGTTTTCTAATTCTTGTTTCTTGGGGAGACAAGAGTTTACTGGTACTAATATTGTTCAGAGAAGAATACTTTGTTTTTAAAAAATGGATTCTGTGATTTGAAACTGGAAAGGAAAAGGAAAGGAAATAAAGAGTTCCATTTGTCATTTCTAGTTTCATCCAGAATCACGAAGCACGGGTCTTTGCGTGTGCTAACGGAACATACAAGGTCACAGATATTTTAATAAATGTGGAAAAGATTCACAATTTATTGTTAGATCACCCATGATCTTAAAGTAGAAGATAAAAAGTACCTAATTCTCTGTCACCATAGAGATTACCCTGGTCGTTAATTATCCAATTTAGAGGTCATCTCTACTGTCCCACTATGTTACTTTCCCACATATGAGGGATTTTTAAAAAATAAATATAATTTGAAAAAAGGTCTTATATATCAGACATGAATTTCTCTAAGAAGGCTTCCATAAAACACAACACTTGGGTGGAAAGAGCTCCATATGGTTGCACAGATTTTCACTCTCACTGACTACAGCACTCACTGCCCTGTCTGTTCATTGTCTGAGCTGCCTCGAATGCCTCGAGGGTATGTACTGTACCATCCTCAACAACGATGCTGTCCTACGTGGTAGCTCCGAGGCACATGAGTCTACGTAGAGTAATTAAAATTAAATAAAATTTAAAATTTAGTTTTTCAGTTGCATGAGCCACATTTCAAGTGCTCAATAGCCACACAGGGCTAGTGGCTGGTGGACAGCGGAGGTCTAGAATGTTTCCACCACCTCAGAAAGTTCTGTTGGACAGTGCTCCTCCAGAATGTGGGGTCTATGAAAACAAGGAATTTTGTCTGTTTCGTTCACTGTGAAGTCCCTGACATGTGGTAGTCAGTCACTCCATCAATATTTGTCTTTGTTCATAGTCATGTTCCTAGAAGCTATTCTAACACCTGGCAAAGCGTGGATATGGAAATATTTGTTAGATGATAAATAAATATATATGCTTGCATATGTAATATGTGAAAGTTTGAACTCAAAATTTTCCAAAGACTAATCTCAATGTACCCTTCCATGAAGGTAAACAATCAAGGGTTGGTTGTAGCTATTTAGAAATATTAGTTTGGGGGGGGCGGTGCCTGGCTGGCTGAGTCGGTTAAGCATATGCCTTCAGCTCAGGTCATGATCCTGGGGTCCTGCTCAGTGGGGACTCTGCTTCTCTCTATGCTCTTCCCCCAACTCATGCTGTCTCTCTCCCAAATAAATAAATAAAATCTTAAAAAAAAAAAAAGAAATGTTACTTTGGGGAGAAACTGTGTTCTATTCCTGGGTCTACCATAACACACTACCACAAGTGTGGTGACTCCAAAGAACCAAATCCTATTTTCTAGCAGTGCTGGAGGCCACGAGGATGAAACCAAGGTGGCAGCGGGCGGTGCTCCCTCTGAACGCTCCAGGGGAGGGTCCTTTCCTGCGTCCTGCAGCTTCTGGTGTCTCCAGGCATTCCTTGGCTTGTGGCTGCATCTCTCCAAACTCTACCTCCAGCAAGAACGTGTCACAAGGCCTTCTCATCTGTGTGTCTCTTAAAAGGACACTTGTCACTGATGATTTATGACCCACTTGGGTAATCCAGGATGATCTTATATTGCTGTTTTAAACTTAATTACATTTGCCAAGGCTCTTTGTCAGATAAGGTCATATTCACAGTTTCCATGGATTAAGATGTGGACTTATCTTTTGGGGGCCCATCGGTTAAACCCCTATAGGAGCTCTAATGTCTTTCAAGTATTGCTATGTAAATGTTTTAATAGTGAAAATCTCAACATTTCATTAAGGTGGATCTGAATTTGAATCGAAGCATAATACAGAAACAGAACAAGAAGCAATTTCAGGATGTGCCAGAAAATGAAAATCCCATGAGTTAAGATCAACTTTTTGAATGTACACACCACTGGGATACTTTTTCCTTCACAGGAGTGTTGGACTTGGGTCCCAAAATGAAGACAAAACTATCATTGCTATGGTAGTGAAGACTCCTTCCCATCCCCGAAGAGCAGAGAGTCGGGAAGGGCACCTGTGGGTGTTTTCATCATCCTGTCCCAGAATGTTACAGAAGTGTAACCTGGCACAGGAAAGTCTCAGGCAGGAGAAATCTGCTCTTCCCCACACATACCATAGTCTCTGGTGTAACCTCCCTCTGGGTCCTATGGCCTGACGTAGAAATTGGCTAAGTGAAGAGAAGAGGACCTGGCCATGCATTGGCTTAAGGAATAGAAGGAATCTCTGCAGTCCTGGTAGGAAATGCTTGCACTGAATATAAATACAAGATAGCTCAAATATGGTTAAAACAGTGAGATGGAGGGCAGATTCAAGAATATTTATACTAAAATGTTATGTGTTCTCCTGTGAAAGGATATCATTCAGATAAGAAATCAATAATGCCATCTGAACCGGGGAGTGTCGGATGAGTAGACTTGTGTGCATTTGACAATGGGGAAAGTATAATCTGGGCAAAGGGGGCAGCATCTGCAAAGGCACAGGTTTAAGAAAGAGTTCAGTGTGTGCATAAATGGTTAGAATTTTTAAATGGCTGATATGCATCTAGAGTACATAGTGAAAAAGGGGGGAAGGCAAAATTAGAAAATAATTAGAGGAAGCCTCTGGGTGGCTCAGTCGGTTAAGTGGCTGCTTTCAGCTCAGGTCATGATCCCAGAGTCCAGGGATCGAGCACCCCCCTCCCCACTGCTTGTGCTCTCTCTCACTCTCTCCCTTTCTGTCATAAATAAATAAATAAATAAATAAATAAAATCTTTAAAAAAAATAAATCTAAAAAAGACAATAACTTAGGGGAAAACCATAAATGGTCTCATATATTTTAATATAGAATTGATCTTTACAACTTCTAATGGTTCCTCATTACCCAAAGGTTAGCAAGAAGTGATCTGATCAAATATACATCTTATAATAATTCTAGTGCCTGTGTAAAAGTTAGATTCAAAGGAGTCTAGACAAGAGGCAGCAGATGATTAAGAGGCCGTAGCAATCATCCAAGTGATAGGTGCTGAATGCCTGAATTAGAACAGTAGCAGGAGTATAGAAATAAGGAAATGGCTATGCGTGTTACTTGAGAGGTCAAACTGACATGACCTTGAAAATTACTGGATATGTGTTGTGCTTCATTAGCACTCTGATACCTATCTGTCATAAGGAATGTGTTTATTCCATTAGCTTTTTAGTAAGATGCCCTGATGTCCATGCTTCCTGAATTCCATGCTCCCCTTCCACAGTCAATCTGGCAAGCTTTGTGACTCACTTTAACAGAGTCACAGCTGAGCCTGGCCTTCTAGGCATTCCCTAAGGCTCCAGACATGTTGGTGAGCAATTTGGGGTGTTCCAGTCCAATTGAGCCCCAGATGTCACGTGGAGCAGAAGTATTATGAGATAGTAAGATGGTTGCTGTTTAAAACCATTGAGTTTTGGGGTGGTTCGTTATGCAGGAAACTAAGATGGCACTGACGTCCTTTGCAGATTCTTGTTGAGGACTTGGGGGAAACTGGCAATAATTAAAATGTGTTTTTCCACTATCTGATGCCTGGTGGTCTCTAATAGCTCAACGTGGGACAGCTGCCTAGTTCGGATATGGTCCTCGAGCTTCTGCTCTGGCACAGCAGACGTGGTGACAATGTTGGGGTGTAATGTGAGCTCTGGGTCTCCACAGCACAGGAGCAGGTGGCTAATTGCTCATGTTGGGCCCTGCACTAAACAGGGAGGTGTAAGCTTTTCTTGTTCAATGTCATCTTTATACTTCACTTGTTCTTCTCATTCTGTTTACTAAACTCTAAAAAATAAACAAACCAACCCCCCCAAAACTGGGACTATTTAAAAGAGCATGCTTGTATTTCTGTGAATACCCAAATTTAACAGACTGTTTTCAATTTCAGATCAGTTTTAGAACCCAGAGACTGAGAATTTTGGTTCACATTTCCTTGGTTACACACGACTTTTGTAAAGACACAGATATTTTTTGTCAGGACTCTGCATTCCAGATTTACATTTTCCCCATACTTATAACAGTAAACATTCCAAATTAAGTACGCTGCTCACTCCTGTTGAGAAAGACACTGTCAGACATAGAAACTGGTCTCTCTACAGTTTCCGTTTTCTCCACACATTCCCAAGTAAAACCTCGGGGTGCATGACAGCATCTCCTCCCTTCTCCGTCACCACCCAGGACTGTCCAGAAGGTCTTGGGCAATCCAAGGACTTACAGCCAAGGTGAAGCCACAGGATTAGCAGTGAGGCTGCCAAAGTACTCTGCTCCATTTATCCTGCACAAGGATCTCAGCAGAGGAACGTTCTGCAGCCTAGATCTGTGGAACATTCTGCTTCAGGAAACAGAATTCTGCATCTGGGTGCCCAGCCAATCAGAGACAAGTTCATTTAAATGTCCTGGAAACGCACCAACCAGCTCTGCCCTAGATTCAGTTTCTTGTGGTTCCAACGCTGTTTTCTTGAGGCCAGATTCGCATACGGTGAGGAAATCCCGCATGGGTTCGTAACACAGAGAGAGCTGACAACCTCTCACCATCCGGCTGCTTCATCCCCGACCTCCATTTTTCAGCCGCAGAGAGAGTTGCAGGTGGCATAGCACTTTGGGGTAGGAAAAGCGCTTTGGTTAGAAATCTTTCTATGAAGTTTCAAAGAAAGTTTTAGAACTTGCAAATCACCCCAAATTGTGAATGTGCATCCATCCTATGTGCTAAACTACCTTTTTGCTTTATTACATTATTCTAATACAAAAGTCACGCAAGAGATATTATCATTCCCAATGTAGAAACAAGGAAACTAAATTTCAAAGAGATTAAGTAATTAACTCAAGGTCAAACGTCTGGTAAGTGGTATAATAAGAAGGAGAACATATATCTATCTGGCTCAGGAGTCTATGAGGTTTGGAATCTGTCACGCCACCTACATTTGTGTTATCCCGTAAATGGTTTAAATGTTAGAGTATATATGTTCTGAAAATAATGGAAATCTATATTGTGATAATTTTTCCGAATAGCCAAAAACATGGGAACAATCCAAATGTCCATCAGATGGTAAATGGATAAATGAAATGTGGCATATTCATCAATGGAATACTATTCAGTGATAAAAAGGAGTTAAATACCATATGCTTCAACATCGATGACTCTAAAAAATATGTTAAGGAAAAGAAGCCAGACACAAGAGCCAACATATTGAATTGTTCCACGTATATTAAATGTTCAGAAGAGGAACCTAGAGAGAGAGAAAGTAGATCATGGTTGTCTGGGGCCAGGGGTGGAAATAAGGATTCAATGTAATTGGATATGAAGGATCTTTTTGGGGTGATAAAATATTTAAAAATGGACTATTGTAATGGTTTCATAAGTCAGTTAATTTACTAAAAGTCATTGAACTGTAAATTCAAAATGGATGAATTTTATGAAATGTAAATTATGCTTCAATAAAGCTGTTTTAAAAATAAATAGTAATTATGGTCTGTCTTGCCTGTGTCATACTCCAGGTATAATTTTAGTTTGATTTAACATACACATATTTGCTTAAACAGTGATTTTTGTATCTAGAATTTCCCTCCAAGCTCTGAAAATTACAAAAGCAACATTCTCTGTTCTCTGTGAAAATGTAGTTGGAGGAAAAAGATATGTCCAGGAAAAATCTAATAGTACAAGATAGCATTAATTAAGATTATTCAGAATATACATCTACTTCTGGGAAACTGGTGGTATAAGTAGACTTCAAACCCTTTCCTTTGAACGACTAAAATAAGCAAACGAAACAGCATGGGTTAGTGGCTAATACTAGGGGAGAGTGCCTTCCACGTACTCAAACCACGTTCTGAAAAGGCTACAAAGGCAACAAAGGCAACTCGATGGCTAATGTAGAGTTTTCCTAAGAAAAGAGATGCAGTTGTGGTTAATGAAGGAAATTCTGGAAATGTCTCCTGATTCAGAAGTGTAAGGTCTAGGGGTAGGCATGGGCTTTGAGACAAAAGCCATTCCAAGTCAAGCTTCTTTTTTCTTCGATTCAGATGCCTCAGTGATAGTGAGCACCTGGCCTCACCACTCAGAAAGCCCACTTGCTGTGAAGTTTGTATCTGATGAAAGTACTGATCCACTGATAAGTTCACTCACATGTTGGAGGGACAGTGTCCTCAACAAGAAAGGCATACCTTCGACAGAAGGAGGATTCCCATACCTAGTAGGGCCGAATCTGCAATCTCTCGCTGCCTATTTTGCCTGAAATAGAGGCCAAGTCAATTGACCACTAGATGCCTTGCATAGATTAAATCATGTGATTCGCAGGGTAGAAATCTCAACAATTCTAGATAAATTAGTCCAGCTTCATCCTTTACATTTGTATTGGAATCACAAGGACTCTAGACATACAGTGGACCCTTGAACAACATAGGTTCGAATGGTGCAGGGCCACTTACATAGGTTTATTTTTCAATAAACATATTGGAAAATTGTGGGGGCATTTGTGACAATTTGATGAACTGGATAGCCTAGAGATATGGGAAAAATTAAGAAAAAGTTAGATATGTCATTAATGCACAAAATATATGTAGATACTAGTCTATTTTACCATTCACTACCATAAAATAGACAGCAATGTATTATAGAAGTTAAAATTGATCAAAACTTACACACACAAACACTTACCGTACAGGGACCCATTCACAGCCTATCCTTAGATAGGCATAGGTAAGTGATATTTAATATAAAATTAATCATACACTATTTTTCTTATTGTTTTATCACTTTGCTTTCAAAGAATTGCATTACTATAACGTATGCCTCTCTCTCTCTTTATTGGAGAAACTGTGGATTAGGTAAACAGTTTTTTAAAAATGTGACCATGTCTCCAGTCGCGTATTATAAATATGACTGTAATGCTGTATGCCGTAAACATTTTGTAATGATTCGCTCATCAGTGTAGAGGCTAGTTTATTCCCTGGTGCTGGTGAGTCATAATCATCACACTACGGCTACACACAAAGGCTACCCGCTGTGACCGGGAAGCAGTCATATCGATTACACTGGACTGCCGTATAGCAATCGTATTGCTGCTTCGTCATTATCAATACATGAGCTGCTATACCTGTAAATAAGTATGAATTTTTTTTCACATTATCATTTCATTTTTGATGTCTACTGTCAGTAATATGTGTAGCATCTAGAGTTTTGTAACATGTAAGACAATATTGATGTAGTTGCCAACAGACAGCTTATCTTGTAAACACGCAACATTAACTTACAGTGTCGATAAATACAGTACAGTCGTGTAAATGTATTTTTCTTCCTTATGATTTTCCTGATAACGTTTTCTTTTCTCTAGCTTAGTTTTGTAATAACACAGCATATAATACATCTAACATGAAAAATCGATGTTATTTGATGGTTATCAGTACGGCTTCTGGTCAACAGCAGGCTATTAGCAGTTTTATGGTGAGTCGCAATTTAAAAACACAGGTTTTCAATCATGTGGGGCTCAGGGCCCTCAGCATTCGCCTTGTTCAAGGGTCAACTGTAATTTCATCTTTTGCACATTCATTCAACAAATGTGTATGATCGTACCTCCTCTGGGAGAGGCATTGTTCAGGCAGGGAAGGTGGGGCAGTGAAGAGGATAGAAAAGGCCCACGCTGCAGTGGGAAAAGAAAAAAATTAAATAAACAGACTTTTAAAAATAAGACAATTTTAAATAGTGGTGAGCACTATAAAGAATATACAATACTGTATTGAAATAGAGAATTGCTTTTGGGGAGAGGAAAAGTCTCTGCTCTAAATAGGATATGGAGGGAAGGCTCCCCTCTGTCACTTACTCAGCAAGGTATTTAACTTCTCTTATACTCAACCTTCCTGCCTGTGAGTAGCCAGTGTCTTTCTATGGCCTATTGGGCTGAGCTTTGACATGCGTCATCTCATTTACTTCTCATCAGTACTCACGCTGTAGGAATGAGAAAACTGAAGCATAAAAATTATTAAGTAATTTGCCTAAGATCTTAACTAATGAATGGTGGATTTAGAATCCAACCCAAGTTTATGGTCTCCAGCCCATAGCTACACTGCCTCCCGAAAGGATGATGCAGCCAACCTTGACGTGTTCCAGTGAGAATTAAATGAGAACACACACGCAAATCACCGAGTATGATAACCTCCCTATCTTAGGCACTCAACCAGATGCATGTAATGTATAAAACACTGAGGGCTTGGGAGACACAATCTGAAATTGCAGTGGAGTTTATTGACGAGATAAAGCTCAATATTTTCTGAGGTGTGTTTTGTAATTTACATAGCATATTTCATGTATTATCATAAGTATCCATGGTCGTCTATCATGTTTCTTACAGTTAATGGGAAGTCAGGACATTATGATGTCATATTGGGAGATTGGGTGGCATGTTATGACATGAGGAGAGTAAACCAAGCATGGTTCCCTATAACGCAATTATTATTTTTTTCCATCATCGGCTCTTGCTCCTGCTTCTCAGGATATTTCCACACTACAATAAAGGACAGAGCAGTAAACACAATTTCGCTTAACAGAGAAAAACCTCCCAATGTCTGCAACATGCCAAGCTTAATTTCCGTGATGTCCTATTACTCTCCAGCCCAAATCATCCCATGTATTATCTTTATCATTTGAAGTCGATCACTTTCACATCTGGCTAGGCAAAAGATTAAAAATCAGCCAGCCCTCCTGAATCTTCTCTCGCGTGATTACTGCAATGGGAAGTTTACTGACTTTGGTTCAGCAATGGTAGCTCCTACTGGGACTAGTCTTCGCTGCTATTTAACTTGTCCGTCAACCCTGGAAGAATATTTTAGCAGAACACCAAGGGGCGGTGCTTCAGCAAAGAACTGCTTTTGTTCTTCCTGCTTGGAGTATACTAGAACCTGATTCTCAGGGTAGAAAAATAGAGAGATGAAAGATTTATAAAGTGGTGACATTTGAATAAAGATGTAAAGGAAGTTCAGAGGTACCCCACGCAGATATTACAGGCAGAGAGGACAAAGGCAAGCAGCACATATCTTGATATGGAAACATGTTCTGGATGCTTAAGGAACAATATCTCATCTTTGCCAGGGGCCTCTTATTCTTCCCAGAACACTGTTGTATGAGAGATTTGCTAAAGCATTCAGCACTGTTAACTGGTTAGTGGATGATTTCATCTAATGATCCTGGGGGCAATATGTGCCTGGGTTTGGCATCTTCTTTTCCCGGTCCTTTTGGGTTCCAGTGGAAACCAGTAATGTCACCATTGCTGGGATATCCAGCCACCCTTTTCTGGGGCCAATTGCTTCTCCATATTCCCAACCTGACTCTGTAGGAGCCCTGTAAGATGCTACACCCTGGATGACAATAAAAGAGATGCTTTTAAAGTTAGGAAAGCTATGTCTATTTCCTAAATATAAAAAATGGGAACATGTATATTTACCATCCTTAAAAAAATTTTTTTTTCAAAGATTTTATTTTTTTATTTGACAGAGGGAGACAGCCAGCAAGAGAGGGAACACAAGCAGGGGGAGTGGGAGACGAAGAAGCAGGCTCCCAGTGGAGCGGGGAGCCCAGTGCAGGGCTGGATCCCAGGACCCTGGGATTACGCCCTGGGCCGAAAGCAGACGCTTTATGACTGAGCCACCAAGGCGCCCCCTTAAAAAATTTTTAAAACAAAAATTAAAAACTGGGAACAATAAAACTTATCTCAAGTGGTTTGCAGTGTATGAATCAGATAATGAATCTAAATGCACAATGCATGGATGCCTGGGTGGCTCAGTCGGTTAAGTGCCTGCCTTCAGGTCAGGTCATGACCCTGGGGTCCTGGGATTTAACCCCAAGTCGGGCTCCCTGCTTAGCTCTGCCCCTCTCCCCTGCTTATGCTCTCTTTCTCTCAAGTAAATACATAAAATCTTTTAAAAAATGCATACTGCAGTGCCTAATATATAATAAGCTTAATGAATATCAATTTTTTTCCTAGTAAAGCTTGCCTTTCAATGTCCAGGTCTGTGACCTGTTACCTCTTTTTCTTCTCTCCACATGGGTTCAGCAATGGAAACTTCTAGGAAATTCACCCACTTGTCTGTTTCCTAGAGGTAGTTTTTATTTCCTCTTACTCCTTGGGGATATTTCCACCTAGCTCCATTCATACACTCAGGGCAAATGAAATACTCAAGTGGGTTTTAATTTCATTTCCCTAATGAGCTTTTTTTGTAGGTTTCTTAGCTATTGGATATCGCATTTCTGAAGTGACTCTTAAAGTTTTTGTCATTTTTGTTGGTCTTATTCTTATTGAATCATATGAGCTTTTTATACGTTCTGTGTTTGAATCCTTTTTCAGAAATACCCATTGCAAATAGAGTTTACCAGTCTGTGCGTTACGTTCCACTTTCTTAGAAGTGCTTTTTAACAAAGGCAATCTAAGTGAAGAGAATTAAGAGGTAAAAACTTCCAGTTAGAAAATAAATAGGTCACGGGGATGAGAAGTACAGCATAGGGAATATAGTCAAAAATATTATAATAACTTCATATGACAAAAGATGGTGACTACACTTATCATGGTGTTTCATAATGTATATAATTGTCAAATTACCATATTGTACACCTGAAACTAATATAATATTATATACCAAATATACTTAAGAAACCCCAGTATATACTTTCATGTTCATAGGAAGCCAGCTTTAAAGTTTTGTTTTCTTTTAAAAATGTTTTCTCTCGATAACTTCTATTGCTTCTGATGATAAGTCAGGTATCATTCTTAAGGATGTTTCCCAGAACACAATGTATCAAGTTTCTCTGGGTATTACAAGATTCTTTTTTTCCCACTTAATTGATACTCTGAATATGGATTTGCCCTTATGCAATGCTTCTGCCAAAACCACAGTGGTGGACTTGCAGGATTTTTTTTTTTAAAGTAACCTCCACGCCCAGCCTGGAGCCCGATGCAGGGCTTGAACTCACAACCCTGAGATCAAGACCTGATTGGAGATCAAGAGTCAGATGCTTAACTGACTGAGTCACCCAGGTGTCCTGACCAGCAGAATTCTTTATGCAACTTTGTGGAATTCTACATAACATTGCTGCTGATAAGGAGCTCGTGTTATAGAAAGTATGACATGGAGCCGTTGCTATGTGCAAAAAGGTTACGGAATGGGTGATGGAAAAGGTGGTGACAAATACCAGCTACAGTCAGGTGAACATTTACAGAAACAGACTATAGCAGTTATAAAAATTTATTTTTTGTTTTGGTAGGCATATATTTATATATTAACCATTTTTACTCCTCTTTTCCCCATTTGCCTACACATAGTCACATAAAATGTGCTAACATAAATTAATCTTATATCTCATAATATCTCAGCAGTTAAGTTAGAGGATATCATGAGGAGCATGTGACTCATGGGAAGAAGAAAAGAATATCACCCCAAAATGGATAAATAAACTTTGTATCTTCTGTGTGGGATAAGGCTACCTTGGTTTTGGTTGCATGAAGAATAATTGCATCATAGTAGCAGAAAGCATGATTTTTCTATTGCTTTCGTTGAAAGTTAAGTGTTGTTAAATATGGCTGCCAAGTTGACAAGG
The DNA here is from genome assembly GCF_017311325.1 of Ursus maritimus. Classification (NCBI taxonomy): domain Eukaryota; kingdom Metazoa; phylum Chordata; class Mammalia; order Carnivora; family Ursidae; genus Ursus; species Ursus maritimus. The sequence goes on from NW_024426575.1 coordinate 216,062, forward strand.
AAGGGACTGTGGTAGCTTTGTACTGTCTCAACTTAACTAGCCGGAAGCATGTCCCCCAGAGTTTGCTTCCTCCTATTGTTCTGGGATAGGGTTAGCCACAAAAGACATCTGAGCAAGACCTGGAAGGTAGTTGTGATGCGGCAGCCATATTTTTCATGTTCTGCAGGCTACTGCGGGGCTCCAGGCACTGTGACAACTCCCAGAAGCTGCTGCCAATCTACTGGCTCATCTTACTCTTGGCTCTTGACTCCTTCACCTCCCACCACATCTCCTCCTGCAGCTTCTCTTTGTCTTGGGCCAAGTATGCATGTAGCATGATGGCAAATGATACCCACGCCTCCTGAAGGTCACCCACCCCTATGAGACTGAAGGAGATAGGAGATAGGCAAGTTTCAGTTTGTCTTTGTGGGTTCCAGCTGTCGTCACGAGTTCTAGTATGTTCTTACAAGTCACAGTTTGCCCATGACTTTGTTTATATCCAAGTTTCCTTCACAAATGTTACTCTAGCTGACTTCCAGTACATTCAGGCTCAATACTAGGTGCATAGACAACAGCTTTGCATAGACTTCCCCACCAGCTATTGCAATTGCACGACGTTGGACCCTTATAACTAATCTCTGATTCTACACTACTCATGGTGGTTGGTGGTTCTGCATCTCTGATCGTACACTAACTGACACAAAGCCTGAAAAGAAAAGGCTAACGAGATAATTCTCCTGATGATTCCAGATAATTGAACCCAGATTTGTGATGTGAGCATCTTTAAGTGACGCTGCCACTTTAAATCATTATGGGGCGAATTCACACAACTTCAGACAACTTCGCACATGTTCTGTATGATCGATTGTATGTCAAAAATTCAAGACTGAGAATGTATTAGAAGAAAGTTGCTCTGGACACCTGCTTCCAAATGACACAGAAAAAGGTTTAACTTAGAACTACATCTTCTGATTCAGACCACAGACTAGCAACCACACTCACTAGCATTTCGTCTGGGATCTGCAGGTGTGTATTTCGGCTCAGCTGCAAGCTGGGGGGGGGATGCTCTCTCTTTTTTGAGCTCGGGGGATTTTGTTCAGCTTTATTATCACTTCAAACCGTCTGTTCCCAGAGAGCACAGAAATACTTCGCTGAGTCTTCCAGCTGAAAGGTTGAAGCGGTGAAGCTGATGGATTTAGCTTTCTGGAAGTTTATAGAATACCAACCATTCTTTGCATTCTGGTCAAAAGAACTCTGATGAACAAGGAAAGTGATCTCTCCACTGGGAAGCTGCATATACCAAAAAGTATAGTATGTGCTCCGCCTTGTTTCACACAGACAGCTATCCCCTCTCACACGGGTGGGGCTGGCTGGACTTGAGTCACTTTCTGGGCCAGACTGGATCCTGAAGGGAAAATCAGACAACAGAGCTGATATAGTAAATAAAATATGGTTAAGAATTAGACGAATTTGGGGCGCCTGGGTGGCTCCATTGCCATGGCTGACTCTTGATTCAGCTCAGGTCATGATCTCAGGGTCGTGAGATTGAGCCCCGTGTGTCAGGCTCCATGCTGGGGGCTCCTGCCTGGGATTCTCTCTTTCCCTCTCCCCCTGCCCACCCCCTCTCTAAAATTAAAAAAAAAAAGAATTAAGCTAATTTAGGACCAAAGACAAACCAAACTGAAATCATAATATATGATATGCTTATTTTTCTCCAGTCTTCCTTCTTTCCTCAAATGTATGTGAAGTACCATATGCCTGCATGCAGTCCTTTCATCCTTAACATTCTTACCCTTGTCTGGACCCATCCCCGCCAGAGTAGATGGAGGCCACGAGTACCCTTGGCAGGCCGGGGAGCAGCATGTGTTCCCTGGCACAGATGTGTTTAGCTTTGCTCAAGCTGAGAGCTGTGTCTCTGAGTTCCCAGCAGCACACACACAGAGTTCCCGAGTTCTGATGGTGCTCCCCCAAACAGGAAGGAGGGTTTCTCATGTTCATTGACCACATGGTCCATGCAGAGATAAGAGTCGGGCTCACCCCAAACCTTTACTTTGTCTACTGGTCTTTCCCTGATAGTTAAGTTAGTACCTGAAAAGGGATGTGGATAAAGCAATTAGCATTAAAGTCCTGAGTGGAGGGGAAATGAAGATTGAACCAGTTGACCCACATCTATAATTTGCAGGGGAATAATTTTAGGAGCCCATTAGAAATAGACTTTATTATGGGCTATGGACTTTCCTTGTAAATCTGCTTACCAGACATTAATTTAACCGATATGTACTTTTCTCCACCCAGAATCTAATGATTGAAAAACAAAACAAAAACCACCACCTCACAGATCTTTGGTTTCTCAGTGAAAAGCAATTCTATCCCAAGCAATGAGTACATCTCTTTTTCTTCTTGCTTACTGACTTCTAGGGCTCTACTTAACTTTTAGAGTAAATAAAGCCACTTCAAAATCAAATGACAAAAATCAGTCCTTCTGACTTTCCGAATCCATTCAGTTTATATTTTGATGAAATTATAACAGAAATAAGATATTATTCTTTCGAAATCTGACGTTGAGCTTTACTTATTAGACTCAGAAAAGGATCAGTATATTCAATCCTATTGCCTCCAGAAGTAAAACTGTACTTCTTAGATTATGTGTCCTAGAATTGTCCTGATGTCCCATTTTCTCTCGTTGGTCCAGAGTGTTTGGTCTCACTTATTAAATTCTGTGGCTGGCTATTTTTCTTTTTTCTTTTCTTTTTTTCTTTTGTAAAATATAGTCAAGATAAGCATGCTAGATCTCTCGGTGACACAATCCTCCTACAGATGTGACATGTATAGGCTGCATACACTTAGGACATGTCAACACCAGATGGTGGCTGATGCAGGGAAGAGTGTTTATAATTAGCTGAAACATCTGCCCTCTGTCCCATTGCACCTCTGAGTGGTGACAGGTAACTGGTGCCTTGGTGGGTGATTATTTGTAACTAAGCAAAGGAGCCCATGTGGTGTGGGCACAGCATTCTGGGGAGCAAGCAGCACGATGGCAAGATTTCCCTCTTGTTGAAACGGCCCTGCTGTATTCCCGATGGTGGAGGCGAAGGTCCCTCGGTGGCATACAGCAACGAACTCTGAAATGCGGTTTTTGGCTGGATCAAGTTTGCGTGTGCTATGACACTCACTTGGGCTGTCCCAAATGTTGATTCATCTTTCCTTGTGATTTAACGATAAATGATTATAACTGGTGAAGGACAAGCCTCAAGCTTAATACCAAAGGAATAATGAGAAGGAGATTTATTACTTAAAATTTCCAAGTTTAGTAAATTAATCTGTGATAAGATCTGACAGGCTTATCTGAAACAAATTTACTACGAATCATGGCTGTGATTGCCAATACTTATTCATGCTTTGATTCTTCTCTTGCCTCCAACCTGATTCTAAGGTAAAACGTGCTCACTGATCTTGGCTTTCCTCCATGAGACAAGTGAGAAATCATGACCTCCTTTCCTTCCTGCTTACCGCCCAACCATGAGAACTGGTAACTTCGCAACAGCAAAAATTGCTCAGGCATGATATCAAAATATGCTTCTGACTTCTGTAAACTCTCCAGATGTGGACTGGAATACCGAATGTAACAGCAGTAAAATCACATTCATTTATGACGTAACTCTATGCTTACTTTATTAGAAGTTATAAGAAGGGAAAAAGAAAACAAAACAAGACAAACAAAAACAACAAAAAAGAAATTACAGGAAGGAGAATCCATGAGTTCTCTAAATTCAAATAAATTTGGCCATGTTGTTTCTATGAGTGCACACAGAATGTCTGGTGCAATTCTACCGTTCTTATTATAGTTATCATGAAAACAAAACCTCTCCCAAAATGCTGTCTTATCAGTGACAACCTTCCAAATTATTAATAGTAGCAATTTTTTTTCAAAAGGAAAGTATTTCTCCTCTCTAGATATTGAAGGACTAAAGACTGTTTTCCATCTTATCCTGAAAACTCATCTAGTGAAGGGGTTTATGTCAAATTATCAAAGTCCCCAAATTTTATTTTTGTTTGGCCACCTAATAAAGAAACCCAAATGAGAATACTTGAGTTATTTTATGATAAACTGTCCTCAGACTATCCTTGGTTCCGTTATAGAAATCCCCAAACTCACATATCATATGATGCCACAGAATCCCTACTGAGGTTCCCAGATCTTCCTTGTTCTCCCTTCTTCTTACATCCTTGATAATGGCTACCCTATGATCTGCCCATGCATTCTAAGGTGGGTGTTATTCTCTTTTAGTCTTGTCTATTTCAGTCTAATGAAAGCTACTGTAATCATAGATACATACTTGTCTGCATTTCTTTTTTTTTTAAATATTTTTTATTATATTATGTTAGTCACCATACAGTACATCCCTGGTTTCCTATGTAAGGCTCGATTAGTCTGCATTTCTTATCCAACTTTGCAAACTACTAGAAAAAGAAGCCAAACAAACTTTGAGAGCTAGGGGAGTTCATATGATATATATAGTATAGTTATTTTATAATTTTTAAACTATAGCCACTATGCTGTACATTACATCCCAAGGGCTTATTTATCTTATATCTGAAAGTTTATACCTTTTGACCACCCTCACCTGTTTTGCCCACCAACCCAATCTCTGCCTCTGGCAACCTGTTTTCCTTACCTGTAAATTTGTTGTTATTGTTGCTGTTATTGTTTGCATTCCACACGTAAGTGAGATCATACAGTGTTTGTCTTTCTCTGTCTGACTTTTCTCACTTAGCATAATGCCTTCAAGCTCCATCCATTTTGTTGAAAATGGCAGGATTTCCTTCTGTTTTGGGAATGAATAGTATTCTGTTATACATATATATCAAGTTCTTTTTATCCATTCATCTTTTGATGGACACTTTATTTCTATCTCAGCTACTGTAAATAATACTGCATTTATCACGGAAGTGCAGATATCTTTTTGAGATACCATTTCATGTACCTGTTGGCCATTTGTATGTCTTCTTTGGAAAAATGTCTATTTATGTCCTTTGCCCATTTTTTAATAGATTTCTTTTCTATTGAGTAGTATGGGTTCTGTATGTATTTTGGATATTAACTGCTTATCAAATATATGATCTGCAAATATTTTCTGCCATTCTGTGAGTAGCATTTTCATTTTCTTGATGATTTCCTTTGCTATACAGAAGCTTTTTGTTTTGATGTAGTCCCACTTACTTGTTTTTGCTTTGTTAACTTTGCTTTGGGTGTTAAATCAAAAATGTCACTGCCAAGACTGATGTCAAGGAGCTTACCCTCTATGTTTTCTTCAGTTGTTCTATGATCTTAGGTCTTACATTCAAGTCTTTAATCCATTTTAATTAGAATTTTGTGTATGGTGTAAGATATGGGTCCAGTGTCATTCTTTTGCATGTGACTGTCCACTTTTCCTAGCACCATTTAGTGAGGAGACTATCCTTCCCCATTGTATATTCTTGGCTTCTTTATCATAAATAAATTGATCAAATATGTGTGGATTTACTTCAGTGCTCTCTGTTTTGTTCCATTTATATTAGTGTCTGTTTTATGCCAATGTCATACTGTTTTGATTACTACAGCTTTGTAATATAGTTTGATATTAGGATGTGTGATGCCTCCAGCTTTGTTCTTCTTTCTGAAGATTGCTTTGGCTAGTTGGGGTCTCCTGTGGTTCCATACAAATTTAGGTTTATTTGTTCCATTTCTGTGAAAAATGCCATTGGAATTTTCATAGAGAGTGTATTGATTCCAAAGATTGCTTTCGCCAGTACGAACATATTAACAATGTCAAGTTTTCCAATCCATGAGTATGGAATATCTTTTCATTTATTTGTGTCTTCTTCAATTTTTTTCATCAGTGTCTTACAGTTTTCAGTGTACAGGTCTTTCACTCCTTGGTTGAATTTATTCCTAGGCATTTTATACTTTCCGATGCAATTGTAAATAGGATTGTTTTCTTAATTTCTCTTTCTGATAGTTTGTTATTAGTATATAGAAACACATCTGATTTCTGATTTCTGTATATTGATTTTGTATCCTACAACTTTGTTGAAATTGTATATTGGTTCTAACATATACTGACTTCTTGTGGCACACCTGTCATCGCTAAGCCAATTGATTTTTTTTCCACTTTCCCTTTTTATGTATTGAAAACATGCACAGTGTGAACTAGGGAAGGAAGTCTCTCTGTTGTTTATTTTAGGTTGAACACCCTTTAATTCCCAAGCCAATTGAAAGATTTTTCTAGCGGAATTTTTATTGTCTTTTATTTAGCCTATTGGCTAACACATCTGGCAAAGTTGTAGGTGACAAGCATTTCATTCTCCATTCTATGAGCTGATAGAGCTAGGAAAAAATAAATAATTTTCACATGGAAAGGTATAAAAATTATCTAGCAGATGTCTTTGCCCCCAGCAATGAGGATAAACAGATATTTAATTTTGCTCTCTTTTCTACAGATCTCTCTCTCTCTCTCTCAAACATTACAGACAGATCTAAAAGAGTAACCCCTGTTCCTTCTTCTGTTTCTAAGGCAGTAACCATTATTAGGAATATTCCATGCATGTCTTTTAAAATTTTAGTCTTATAGATATGTATCATTAAACAATATATTATACTCCGTGTTTTGACATTTCTCATAAATGTGATGCAGTATATATCATTATGAGACTTTTTACACTCAGCACTTTTTTTTTTGAAGATTCATCTAAGAAAATCTGCATAGAATTGCTTCTTTGCTTGTAATGGCTACGTTAGATTTCCATTGTGTGAATAATCCACTATTTGTCCATTCCATTACTGATTGATTATTCTTACGTTAAAACAGTGCTGCAGTGAATATCCTGTAGATGCCTCCTTCATCAAATGTCTGAATTTCTTTAATGTAGGTATCAGGAATTGGAACTGCTGAATTTTTTTAGATATGTACATCTTCTTTACTAGGTTAGGCATATTGTTCTCCTAAGTGTTGGAATAAATTGTTGTCTGTGTGGTTGTTTTTCTCCAACTGAAAAGGTATAATATTCCTCATCTCCCTGTAGTCTTGTCAACACATTTTTATCAGACTTTTAATTTTTTTTGATCCGGTAGAAATGAAATAGTAATTTCTTATAGTTTAATTTCCTCTGATTACTATAGAAGTTGATGTTTTATATGTTCACTGGCCATGCTTAGTTCCTCTTTTTTAGATTGCCTGTTATATTTTTATCTGTTTTATACTGGATGTTTGCTTTATTTATTTGTAGGAATTCCCTATGTAACCATAATTTCTAATACTTTCTTGGTTATATGGTTTACAAATACATCCCTCATTTTATTTTTAATTTGAAAGTGGGGTTTACATGCAGGGTAAAATTCCCCTTCTATTAGTAATGATTTAGGAATTTCTATTTCTAATTATCAAATTACTTCAATGACTCTAGATCTATTTAGTTTTTCTATTTTTTCTTTTTTTAATTTTTTATTTAAATTCAATTAGCCAACATACACTACATCTTCTTGAGCTATTTTTGATAATATAGTTTGTCTATTAAATTGTTCCTTTTTCTCAGTTTTAAAACTAACTGGCTCAGCATAACTTTTTCTTAATAAAATTTTAATTTCTACTGTGTCCCTAGATATGTCTGCTTTTTAGTCTTTCATATGATTGTTTTTATTAGTTTCCTAAAAAATTACCACAAACTTGATGGCTTAAAACAATAAAAATGTATTTTCTTACAACTCTGAAGGTTGGAAGTTCAAAATCTTTTCCACTGGGCTAAAATCAAGGTGCCAGCTGCTCTACGGTCTTCTGGAGGCTACAGGGACAACTGTTTTCTTGCCTTGTCCAACTAGAGGCTGTCCTAAGCTCCACATCACACCACCTCTTCTCCCTCTGGTTCTGTCCTCACATCACCTTCTCTCCTCTAACTCTACTGCCGCCCTCTTATAAGGACCCTTCTGACACACTGGGCCCACCTGGATAACCCAGAACAAACTCCCAGGTGCAAGGTCCTTAAATAACCACATCCGCAAAGGTGTTTTTTCTTTTCTTTTTTTTTCTTCTTTGTTTTTTGGTTTTTTGCCTCTGTAGGGACCCAGGGCAGATGCCCCAAGATGTACCACAATGGCATATTCATTATTTTGAACTGAAACTCTTTGGGAAACAGCAGGTGCAAGGACACTCAGTCCCTCCTCTGTCCCCCTGAAAACAGGAAACAAATCTCTCATGTGAAAAATGCCTTCCCTGTACTAAGAGGTAAAAAGACATCCTTATCACCAAAGATAGGGACTTTAAAGCTGAGTGAGTTATAGAAACAAACCTTGTTACTGTCAGCTCAAATTCTGCTTGGAATTCCATATTAATAAAGTTCCCAAACATCTGGGGTTTTTGTCCTCCAAATTCCTCACAAATCTATGTTCTCCTAGTTTAAATTGTATTAAAACTGACGCCTTGGTCATTTTTTGGGGTCTCAATTTCATTATTGGGCCTCCAAGTCCATATAATAAAAGTTGTGGTTTTTTTTCTCCTGTTGATCTGTCTTGTCTCAATTTAATTTCTAACCGAGCTGGAAGAAGCCTAGGAGTAAAGAAGGAAACTTTTTCCTCCCCTACAACATGTAAGGTAATATATTCACAGATTCCAGAGAATATGATATGAACATCTCTGAGGGTCATTATTCAGACTACTACTTTAAGGATTTTCTAATTTTTCTATTATTAATATTATCGATATTTTTCAGTTCATTAAAAATAGCACTGGATTTCCCTATTTATTGCTTTGGTTTTTGCTGTTTGATTAATTTTTATACTTTATTTTAAATTAAAGTATAACTTACACAATGTAACAAATGGGTCATAAGTATAAAGTTTGGGGCATTTGAAAAAATGCAGACTTATAAGCCACACCCCCATCAAACTATGGAGTATTTCCTTCACTCCACAAGATCCCTTGTGCCCCACCCAAACAGTTTCCAATCCACAGAGGAAACCATTGTTCTGCTTTATTTCACTATGGATTGGTTTGACTATTTTAAATTTCATATAAATGGAGGCAAAGTATATGCACCATTTTGTTTCTGGAAATTTTTGTTAGGCATTATGTCACTGACGTTTGTTCATGTTGTCATGTGTGTCAGTGGTTCTGTCCATTTTATAGCTAAACTAATATTCCATTGTATATATACAGCACAGTTTCTTTAATTTGTTTACGTATATTTTCTCTAGTTTATTGCCATTATGAATAAAGCTGCTGTGAATATTTCTAAACAAATCTTTTTGTAGATGTGTTTTCATTTCCCTTGGGGAAATGCCTAGAAGTGGAATTGGGTTGTGGTAGATGTAGGTTTAATTTTATGAGAAATTGCCAAAGTGGTTGCCCAGTTTCCACTACAGTCAGAAATGTTTACAAATCTGATTGCTTCACATGGTTACTTTTATTTTGAAATAATTTTAGACTAGCTTAGAAATTGCAAAAACATCGCAGAGTTCTCTTGTATACTTCATCCAAATTTCTCCAGTGACAACATCTTACAATAACCATAGTACAATAATCAAAGCAGAAAATTGATATTAACACGGCACTATTCACATAGATCTCACTCTGATTCGCCAGTTTTTACATGAATTCTTTTTTTAATGCACAAGTCTGTGATATTTTATCATAGGCGTAGGTTTGTGTAACCAACACTGCCATCAAGATACAGAACTATTCCATCACTCTAAAGAAACTCCCTTTGCACACCCTCCTATCCCTGCAACCCCTGACAACCTCTGGCAACCATTGATCTCTTTCACATCCCTATAATTTCGTCCTTTTGAGAATGTTGTACGAGTGGAATCATAATAATCCAGTAAGTGAAATCATACATTGTGTAGCCTTCCAAGACTGACTTTTTTCACTCAGCATAACGCTCTTAAGATCCATCCAGCTTGTTGCATGTATCAATCAATCTGCTCCTTTTTATTACTAAATAGCATTCCATTGTGCCGATGTACCACAGTGTATTTATCTGTTTGCCCAGTGAAAAAGATTTGGGTGGTTTCCAGTTTTGGGCCATCATGAATATAGTTGCCATGAACATTCATGTACAGATTTTTGTGTAAGTTTATCACTTCTCTAATATATGTACGGAGGATCATGATTGCTGCATTGTAAGGTGAGTGAATGTTTAACTTGATGTGAAGCCTCCAAACTGTTTTCTAGAGGGACCATACCACCCCCTACCAGCTACGTATGATGACTGGATTTCTCGGCATCCTTGCCAGAACTTGGCATTGCCAGTGTTTTTTATTTTAGCCATTCTGATAGATGTGGTATGGTATCTCTCTGGGGTTTTAATTTGTATTTCCCTAGTGCCTAATGATGTTGAACATCTGTTCATACATTTATTTATATGCTCATTTCTCTACCACATATCCTCTTTGGTGAAGTGTCTGGATGAGTCTTTTGCCCATCTTTTTTAAAGATTTTTTATTTTTATTTTTTTGACAAAGAGAGAGAGGCAGTGAGAGAGGGAACACAAACAGGGGGAGTGGGAGAGGAAGAAGCAGGCTTCCAGCAGGGCAGGGGGCCCAATGCGGGGCTCGATCCCAGAACCCTGGGATCACGCTCTGAGCCGAAGGCAGACGCTTAACGACTGAGCCACCCAGGCACCCCTCTTTTGCCCATTTTTAATTGGATTGTTTGTTTCCTACCTATTGAGTTTAGAAATTTCTTCTTATTCTGAATACCAATCCTTTGATGAAAATGTATTTTTGCAAATATTTCCTGCCAATCTGTGGTTTATCTTTTTCATTCTCTTAACTGTCTTTCACAGAACAAATGTTTTTAATTTTGGTGAAATCTAGGTTGTTGATTTTTTTCAATGGATTGTGCTTTCAGCGTCTTGTCAAAAATCCCTTCACCTAGCTCTAAGTCATGAAGATTTTCTCTCATATTTTCTTCTAAAAGAATTAGAGTGTTACATTTTACACTTGGGTATATGAATCATTTTGAGACTGTACTCAAATTTTTGTAAGATTTAGGTCAAGCTTCAATTATTTGCTTATGAATATCTGATTGTCCCAATACCATTTGTGGCTAATACTATCTTTCCTCCATTGAGTTGTCTTGAAACTTTTCTCAAAAAATCAGTTGTCCCCACTTGTGTGGGTTTACTTCTACACTTTTACTCAGCAGCATAAATTTGTTAATAATACTCTTTTATAATCTTTTTAGTGTAGAATCTGGAGTGTGGTTTCCTTTTTCATTCTTTACATTGATAACTTGTGCCTTCTCTCTTTTTTTCTTTAATAATTCCCACTAGGGATATATCAATTTTATTTATCATTTTAAGAAAATAAACTTTTAATTTTTTAAATCTCTATTGTTTGTTTTGTAGTTTACTAGTTTGACTTTCTAATTATTTTTTTCTTTTCCCTTATGTTGGGTTTAATTTATTCTTCTTTTTCTATCTTCTTTTGTTGAAAGCTTAGAGCAGTATTTTTCAACTTTTCTTCTTTAGGAATATAAGTATCTAGGGGCGCCTGGGTGGTGCAGTCCTTAAGCGTCTGCCTTTGGCTCAGGGCGTGATCCCGGCATTCTGGGATCGAGCCCTGCATCAGGCTCCTCCGCTGGGAGCCTGCTTCTTCCTCTCCCACTCCCCCTGCTTGTGTTCCCTCACTCGCTGTCTCTCTGTTAAATAAATAAATAAAATCATAGAAGGAAAAAAAAGAGGAGACTTCAGTATTTTAAAGTTTAGTGCTTAAATTCCAAGTACCTGAAAGTTCCTAGAGACATTTTTTTTTTTTTTGGCGAGTGATTTTCTCAATCAATTTCACTTTGGTCAGAGAATAAATTCTATATAATTTCAGTCCTTTTAAATGTATCAAGAATTTTTTTGTGGCCAAAGAGATTTTGTGTGTGTGTGTGAGTATTTCCTCTACACAGTTTGGCTGGAGCCTCAGTGCCAGTTTGGGGACAGGCTGCAGGTGCCTGGGGAGCACTGTGTCCTTGCCGCACAGCAATAGGTGGCTGAGTCTCCAGGCTGGGGAGCCGTGATGTGCAATGAAAATTGTTTGGCACTTACATTGAGGGAAATTGTGAATCTTCCATCTTCCTTTGTACTCTCAACCGAGAGTGTGGCTAGCAATAATTTGGGGCCCTCACCAGGGTATTGTCGGTACCATACGAAGTAGTCAAATGCACTGTTCTCGTAAGTACAGTTCAGAGTCGAAACCTCTCCTTCCCGGGCTGTCAGAGATTGAGGGGCCTGTTTCACCTGCTGCTGGCCACTCTTATTCTTCTGTTGACCACTCACCCCTGTTAAAAAGATCACAAAAAGTCATTAGGTCCCAAATTTATACTTCCCTACCTGTATGAAGTTGTCTGTATCCCAGTGTCCTCATCCCCCCAAATTAATGACATATCCTGGAGTTTCTCCTCCACAACTCACAGCCTAATTGAAGCCATAGAATTCAAATGGATGTTCTCAGGATCCTGGCCATTCCTCCTGATACCAAAGCTCAGTGACAAATCAGATGGTCCTCTGGTCTCTCCCCAGCCTGCGAGGACTCTAACTTAAAGTTCACACCTGCTTTTAATTCCTTCAACAAGTGCCTTCACTTGAAGCTATTTCTGTCAAAGGAAGCGCTTCCTCATTTTGTCCTAACTTAGAATGGCTGAAAATACTTTCGCTGGGAATCAGAGATTTCCTCCTCATCCGCAGATGAGGATGACTTTAGAATATCTTTCCTCCAAAACCCCTCTTCCTTTTCCTCACACCTCCTAAAATGTTAAAAATCATATACTAAGGCAGCTTACTATGTCAATAAAGATTACATTTATGGTGGGGAAGAGAGGGACTCCTAGGAAGCCACAAGATCAGCATGTATAGGGGCATTTCTTTTTTTATTATGAGTACTAATTAAAGCCTATTAAAGACACACAAAATGCATAATATCCCATTACAAGCTAGGGTAATGGAGCAGAACATAAAGAATATATGGTCCCTTTCCCCTAAGGGAACTTAAATTGTATTACAATCTTTCAGATATGTCCATATTTCACATGATCCTAAGAAATGATAGAAAGTAATTAAATCAATTTTAATTTCTTTATATTTCTTCTAAAATAGAAATCAGGTAAATTAAGTATTTCAAAGAATATACCTGGGGCAAAGAAGTTAGGAAGTACTGGAACTATCTGTCCTTCAGGAGCTTTGATCTCCAAATGGGTAAAAGAGAAAGGAAAGATTCTGCAGATTTCAGAAGACTTGGGGCCTTGACTGTCTGGTGGGGTAGCATTTTGGTAGTGCCGAATCTGAGTTTGAACACACATTGAACCTTTTCTTCACACTTTGTCCTTAGGGTGAAATATGAAAATACGAAGAATCAATTTGGCTTTAGATGTTAACACAGCAAGACAGAGAGACAGAAATTGAGGATAAATTCCAAAACAGCCCTAAAAATAGGGTTGATCTGCATTATAAATAATAGAAATCAGAAAAAATACGGAGCCTATATTTTTTTCTGAAGCACAGAGAAAATTTTGTTGTATCTGTATTTGATATCATCTCAAATCTGATAAAAAAAATAAACATATCACAGTCCAACAGGAGCCAATGTTAAGAGTCCCCATTCCTCATTCTATAATCTAATCTCATTCTCGTCTAGTACCCTGAAGAGATTTTTTATTGTTTGCTGAATTTGTGGTGTGTTTTTTTCTTTTTCATTTATTCATTCATTAATGCATATCTTCAAAATATATTAACTGAGTGCCTCCTAGATCAGCAACACTTGGGTCTCATTCATGAAAGAGACATAGTCCTGATCTGCAGTCAACTTAGTCGGTACTCAAGTTTAGCCAAATAAAGCCTTAGAAAAGAGAACTGTGTATCTGTACCATGTGACAAAGAAAAGAGTAACAAAACTCTGTTTCTGGGCCCAGAAAGAGGAGAGTTCTGATGGAGGAGATGCTTGAACTGGGACTTAATATCATCAGTAGTTTCCAAGTAAAAGAATGGGATAAGAGAATTCTAGGCGCTCTTTAACTCAGTGATTGGAGGTTGGCTGTGTATGGTGAAAACAACATAAATTCATATTAAAGAAGCTAATATGGCCCCGACTTTGAAGGACAAGGTGTATTTTTTTTAAGAAGTGTTGCTTTTCAAAGTCATATTTTTCAAACTACTAGACTGGAATAAATACAGATACTATTTAGGTAGATGGGTGGATAGGTAGGTAGATAGTTACATAGATACATAGATAGATGTTTGATAGATACAAATTGAAGCAAAGTAGGAGATAATAGTTGATTAAATTTTTAAAGGATTATTTCTGGCTAGCTGATGATCCTGTGTGTGTGAGACCGATGTTAATCTTCTCTGAAGCAGCACTGCCTCTTGGTGGCCATATAGACAAATTACACTGAACAATTTTCCGCCGCTGCTTGAAAGTTTGTGTTCAGAAATCCCTGGATGGATCAGAGTACTGAAGTAAGTGGCTGAGTCTTCTTCAGCCAGCGATTTCTTCAGATGGAGGAGATCTTGTTCTTGTTGAGTTCCCCTATGAAACCTTTGTGGCTATTTACTGAGGTTGATCTCAGATGGATCTGGGGGTCTGGGTTGCTGGACCTTCCAAGAGTCAACAGGGCTCCTGCCCTAGGGTCTTTTCAGATGCAGAAATAGGCCCTCAGGCTGTCACTGTTTGGACTGTCCTTCCTTTTGCAATACCAACATCAGATCAGGGAGAGCCCTTTATATGGAAGACAACATGTTCTTAAATAAATTCTAATGTAGACAATTGTTCTACACCTTTGCCAAACTGTGATACAGTCATCTATTTTTTTTTCAGCTAACATAATGGTTGTGTAGTGATCTCGTTTTGGTATTACTCTGTGTTTTTCTGATGACTAATGATGTAGAAAGTTTGGCAAACTTTTTCCATAAAGAGCCCAATAGTAAATATTTCAGGCTTTGCAGGCCATTCGGTCTCTGCCACAACTACTCAACTCCACCATTGTAGCATGAAAGAAGCCACCGAGAATACGTAAATACGTGAGCATTGCCATGTTCGAACACAACTGTATTTGCAAACATAGGTGGCTTGCCAGATTTGGTTTGTGGACCATATTTTGTTGACCCCTAATGTAGAACATCTTTTTATGTGCTTTATGTGCTTTTTGGTCCTTCCTATAGCTTCTGTGAAAAGTCTGCTCAAATATTTTCCCTATTTTTAAACTGGGTAATTTATCTTTTAAGGAGATTTTTTTTTTCAATGAAGAATCTTATTGCTATGTGTACAATCACCCATCACTACACAGTCCACAACTGTTTTGAAAAATCTGACTTTGGGACCAGCAACTTAGCAGATGTACAGAGCAGGAAACATCATGATTCTGACTAGAATGAAGCTGCAAAGAGAAATTCATTTTCCCATAATCATAAATGTTGCTGATTTTATGAGTTCTGATATCAGGTCAACTGTTGCTGATGTTGAGTTTCAAACAAGAACAGACATCCTTGATGTTAGGTTTGTTGTGGGTGTAGGAAAAGAATAGTAAAAGATTTTTTAAAAATTTGGTTGCCCAAGTCAAATATTTCACAAGAAAATATGCATTAACTGTCAAAGGACAAGGCAAACTGTGGTGGGATTTATGCTCCAGAGCTCTCCACAAAATCAGGCTGACAGAATGTCTGGAACATCACCCAAAATCTGACCCTTTCCTTTTCAGGAGCACAAATCCTCATCTCGAGGTGTGCCTCTGGGGAATAGGACCTAAGACAATCGGTATCTAAGTTGTTCATTATTTTCTATTGGTGGAAAAATAGTCATACTCTTATAATTGTGATATCTTCAAGAGGCATGATGTACCCGATGTGGGAAGCAAAGACAAGAGAAAAAATGAAATTTCCTTACTTCCTGCAGCCCACTCACAAGTCCTTGAAACAGGCAAAGTGACCTCTGGGAGCTCAGCTGCCTTGATGTTAATACTTTGCTGAGGGCAAAAGGCAATCTTAGCTTAATATTATCCCACCCCCCCAGGATCCTGTAAGTCAACTTTAACATAAAAATTCCTTTGGAAACTTCCTTTATCTCTGTCCCCCAAGATAAATGTTGGCAGTTATCCCCCAAGCATGTGACCCACCCATATATATCCAAAGGGTCCCGTGACTAAGGTTTTATTAGACAGTGATAAATGACCTTTTCCCCACAGTAGCGAGCCCCCTCAAGGTCCTGGAAACCTTGCTTCCAAATTCCTTAGAGACTTACCCTATCCCTGACCCCCTCCCAACATGAAAGTATATAATGGGCCACTCCTCATGAGCCCAGTGCAGCTCTTTCTGCCCACGGGTCCTGTCCCCAGGCTTTCATAAACCACCTTCATGCACGGCAGACATCCCAAGAATTCTTTCTTGGTTGTCAGCTTTGAACCCCAACCAGTTCTTACCTCATAGCTACACTGTTGGACTTTATAAACAACACTACGCTGTTTCTGTTAAAGAGTCAGAAACTCAGAGATGAGCTTTAGTCTTCATCTATTTTGGATAATAGCTCTAAGCACAACTAGTGTTTGATATGGGAAAAGGTATGGTGTTCCTGTTTTTAATCGTTAATCCTCTCAGATTACGTGGTTGTTTTATAATGACCATACATGGTGTGTCTGATTAATTGTATCTGGAGCAGGGTTAGGCTAAAAGCAAAATTATGGCTTTCTTTCTCGATGGACAACATCAATGTATCTCAAAGAAAAGCTGCACTTTTGACTGTTCTCTGTGTAGGTCTATTCTATGTGCTAGTAACATGAATAGGAGACTGTAAATTCCAGAATGGCGGTGTGAGTGGATCTGATGTAGCTTTGGAATGTTGGCGAAGGGAGGAACAGAGCCGATGGCCAAGGGGGAACTTTTGAGACATCTTTGATGCAAAAAGGTGGTTTTATTAAAGCACGGAGACAGGACCTGTGGATGGCTGCTGCCCGGGATTGTGGGGAGCAATGATGATACATTTGGGGTTGGGGGAAGTAAAGGGAAGGGAAGTTCTAAAAGGATCTTCATACACTAAAGAAGACTCCCAGGATCCTGGAGGCCTTGCTATTTTCAAATGAAGATTGTTTTTCCCACTAGCAACGTGTTAACAGTAACAGAGCTGGGAACTTCCTGGAGGAACATTATACTTGGCCTGCCTCAAGTATTTGTCAATGGGCTGCAGGTTATAAAGACATTTTTATCTACATTTCTTTCACCTTTGTTTCCCACATCAGATCCACAGATACTGTCCCCAGCAAAACAATCGTAACTGGTGAAAATTATTTTTTAAAAATTAAAGTCTTTGGACATTGTCCTAAGGGTATATAGCAAATAAAAAAGGGCATGTAGGGAAATATTTATTCAGGAAAATCTACTAAATCTCTAAGAACAGAAGGAGTCTGTGGCAATGGAACCATGACCCCCACCTTCTCCCCCACCAGCCCCCCCCGCCCCGACCCCAGCTCAGGATGATGGAAGCTCTATGCTGGGTGGGTGCAACTGAGAACACAGGGGTCCTTGCCCCTTAGCTCCTGGTATAGGGCTACACTGTCTCCCTGGGGGAGGCTGACTGCCAACATCTCTTATCTCCCCCAGCTTTTTGTTACAGAGGCTCCTTTGCAAGCAAGAGAAGACACAAAAGTGGCTACTTTTCAACCCACTCACGGGGCAGAAAAGCTCTACCCCAGGCATGATGGACTGAGAATACCGGGTCCCTGCTGCAATCACCCCAGCTCACTCATAGAGTGGTGGTTCCATGCTGGGAACGCAAGCCAAGAAGACCAGAACTACTGCCCCCACCCAGCACCCTGCTCATAAAGCAGGAGCGTCACTCTGAGAAAACCAGACCACCGTCCCTTCTCACAGCTCCAGAGTAGTGGCACCAGGGAGAGAAGCAGCTATAAGAACAGAGCTCTCCCCTAGAGAAGACTTTATCTGGAACAGAGCATTGGAAAGTTCACATTTAAGTGTACTTTTGAAAAGAGCGGAGGTTTTGGTTGTAAGCAGTTAATAGAAGGCAGGTATCTCAAGGACAGCAATAAGCTAAATCATGAACTAGCTAGAAATTTAAGAGGAAAGAGAACTAGGAAGAATCCTCCAGGGGTCAGAACAAGCCTCAATGGTAAATCTCAAAGACTACCTCTGTGAAGGAGCTTTGGAGCAATTTGTGCCCACTGAGACCTTGTTGGAAACGACAAACAACAGCCAACACTTAATTGAGGCTAGTGGCTAGGTGTCATACAAACAGGGGCAGAAACCTTTCTTACCACGAATCAGGGAAAAGGACCGCCAAAGAATGTCTTGCTAAAACCACTCTCATACCTTCATGTCTGGGCACATACCCCAGACTGTATCTACCTAGGACCAATGTCAGAGGCTGCACAACGTGGGGAAAATTGGCTTAATTAAAAGAGTCAAGTCACCAAACAAATAAATGAGCAAACAACAACAAGCCCTAAAGGGGGTGGGGAATGGAGACCCAGAGTTGCTCTGAGGCCTGAATAAGGGCCCCCAATGATATCCAGGTCCTAATATGCTGAGTATCCGCATATGTGAACGAGTATGGAAAAAGGGACTTTGGATATGTGATTAATGTGAGGATCTTTTTTTTTTTTTAAAGATTTTATTTATTTATTTGACAGAGATAGAGACAGCCAGCGAGAGAGGGAAAACAAATAGGGGGAGTGGGAGAGGAAGAAGCAGGCTCATAGCAGAGGAGCCTGATGTGGGGCTCGATCCCATCACACCGGGATCACGCCCTGAGCCGAAGGCAGACGCTTAACCGCTGTGCCACCCAGGCGCCCCTAATGTGAGGATCTTGATATGAATTATCCTGGATTATCTGAGTAGGCTCTAAATAGAACTACAAGTGTCTTTATGAAAATGAAGTAGGAGATGAGGAAAGAGATGTGGTAGTAGAAGCAAGAGGCTGGAATGATTCAAGAAAGGGTCACAGGCAAGGCATCCAGGTGGCCTCCAGAAGCTAGAAAAGGCAAGGAAATGGATTCTCTTCCAGACCCTCCACCCTGCCAAAAACTTCTACTAGACAGAGAGAAACTGATTTCAGACTTGTTGAGTCCAAAACTATACAAGAATAAATTTGTTTTGTGTTCAGTGACCAAGTTCATGTATGAAGGTTCAGCAGAAACGTGTTTTGCTTGCTTTGCTGCACTAGCAGGAAGGGATGTAACTATTTGCAGTTGTCTGTTGGGACACACTGCGCTGAGACAGACCCGAACACTCTTGAGACACCCAGCTAAGCGGGATCCTTGTGTAGGAACATCTTTACTGGAGTGGTATTTTTTTGCTTTTGCTTTTGCCCTTTCGGAGTCCAGCCTACGATGGCTTAAACATTTATTTTAATTCTGTCTTCTTATTACTACTCTGCATATGCCAAGTGAGAGGTTTATAGTGAAGAAAAAGAGACACCGGATTGAGAAGGGACGATGGAGACCGAAGTCCCAAATTTGGAGAAGCAGCAAGTGTCTGGTTCCCACTCCACTCATACGCTGAGTGGTGGGCTGTGCGGTGGGCTCCTGAGCTGACCGCGGCTGGAGGAGGAGCCAAGCCCCGCAGAGAGTTTGCGCACAGGCTGCAGGTGCCTGGGGAGCACTGTGGCTCCATGGCACAGAAGTAAGTGGCTGAGTCTGCGGTCTGGGACGAGGATATATACAGTGAGCTGCGGCGTTCCTTAGCGACTGTCATGGAGTTTAATCTTTCATGCTGCTTCGTTCCTGAAGGAACGGAAAACAGGAGGCTGAGGCGGCCCCCAGGATCTTGGCGATACCACTGCACGTTAGCTGGAGTGCTGGAAAAATTGCACTGCAGCGTGGAACTGGCTCCCTCCTGGAGACTCAGGGCTGGGGGCCTCTGCTCCACCTCCGCGGCTGTCACACCTGATGAGACACGGAGACACGGTCAAGGTCAAGGTCACTGTAACACCTACAGAACCTGGAAAATGTTCCCATGGATTATGAGGATAGAAAGTCTGCAAGACTTGGGAGCGCCTTCCCTCCTCCCTCAATAATACTGTGGCTACTAAATCCTTCCAGATTCCCACGGGGACAATCCCAACTCATGGCAAACTTGGGTGCACAAAAGTCCCAGCACAGTGACCAATAGCCTCTTCATGATGCTTTGCCTCGTCGACCAGGACATTTTCACCACCAGATATATTTCCCCGAACCCTGGGGCGTGAGTGTCACGACTAAGATCTGGAACTGTTCCTGCTTCTGTGACCAATCAGCTCACCCAACACACTGCTCTGGCCCAGACCTCTGCAACAGGAAACCCCACCCTCTGGCCTCGACCAAATGAGAAGGGGCTGGGTGGGGGTTAAGACTTCAGGAAAGCTTGCTGGTAATCCTGGAAGCCACAGCGTGGGAGAAGGAATAGGGGAGGCCCCCCTGGGGAGGGAATCAGGCTTCATCTAAGCTAATAGGGGAGGGAGAACAGAGAAAGAATTTCCACATTTTAAAATCTGAAAAACAAACAAGTATTCTGACAAAAAGATGTTTATCTACCTATGAATTAATTATATGAGAGTCATTTCAGTCATGCCAAATAATAAAAACATAAATGTTATATATTACACACTTAATGAGTTCCTATTATTGGAATATGTGAAATATTTATGGCTTGAGACTCTCCTGGAATTACCAAGACTGGTGGTAAATATTATTACGGGAAATGAACCTAATAAGACTGTAAATTGTGAGGGAAAAAATAGGATCAATTTGGACATTATTTCATATTACATATTCACTTTGCTGCATAATATTTTGTTTTTCTAATTCTTGGCTGTAAAGTTTCCTGTGATTCACACTTGAAGTTCGGTGAATCTTTTTTCTAATTTCTCTATCTTCCTCTTTTCCTTCCATCTTCCTCCTCAGTGTGTTTCTACTTCCTCGTATTTTCTTTTTTTCCTTAGCTTCTCTGTCTTCCCTCTTTTTAGTTTTCTAGTTACAGGAAAGAGACAGAAGGAATATGAAAGACAAGGTGGCATGCAATGATTTAGAAATAATTTTGCGTCTGTGACCAGAAGTTCCTATTTCCCCCAACCCAGAAAATTCTTAGGCAGTAAAAATGAAACAAATAAGAAAAAACCGATTTCTGAACTTTGGATTTCTTCACCTTCCCTTTTGCTTTATAGGACTCTCTGTTTGATCTAGAAGTCTTTTTTTTTTTAAGATTTTATTTATTTATTTGACAGAGAGAGATAGCCAGCAAGAGAGGGAACACAAGCAGAGGGAGTGGGAGAGGAAGAAGCAGGCTCCCAGTGGAGGAGCCTGATGTGGGGCTCGATCCCAGAGCACCGGGATCACGCCCTGAGCCAAAAGCAGATGCTTAACGACTGTGCCACCCAGGCACCCCTAGAAGTCTTTTCTGATAGAGGCAGATTAAGGTAATGATACAGATAAAGGTCATAACAACATAAACACAGATCTATGCATTACAGCTAGAAACTTCCAGTACTTGAATCAGGGAATAAGGCAGAGCTAGGAATTGAAATGAATATTCAGCAAGAAGCATGTTTCTTATATGCTGATAATGATTCAGTTTTTCCTCATACACAATTATTCTGCCTTCTTTACTACTTATTACCAGTACTATTCACAACTAGGTCCTTCAGCATAGTCCTGGTTTAAGAAAAGCCTATAGTGCCTCCTAATGGGCTAGAACCTTAAGAAAGAAACACCTCTCCTTTTTTTTTTTTTTTAAAGATTTTATTTATTTATTCGACAGGATAGAGACAGCCAGCGAGAGAGGGAACACAAGCAGGGGGAGTGGGAGAGGAAGAAGCAGGCTCATAGCGGAGGAGCCTGATGTGGGGCTCGATCCCAGAATGCTGGGATCACGCCCTGAGCCGAAGGCAGACGCTTAACCGCTGTGCCACCCAGGCACCCCGACACCTCTCCTTTTTTTTTTTTAAGATTTTATTTATTTATTTGAGAGAGAGAGTGAGAGACAGAAAGATCACAAGCAGGGGGGAGGGGTAGAGGGAGAAGGAGACTCCCCACTGAGCAGGGAGCCTAATGCGGGACTTGATCCCAGGACCCTGGGATCATGACCTGAGCTGAAGGCAGACACTTAACTGACTGAGCCACCCAGGCACCCACAAAAGAAACACCTCTTACTCAACAGGTGTACATAGCTCAACCCGGCCATCCTTGTCAAGGGTGTACCTGTGGATTGACTTGAAATCACAGAAGGGTCCACAAGGATGGAGAGAGCCATGGATTGGATCATGAGTCCTCACAGTGCCTTATTATGAAAATAAATACTTTCATGTAATATAATTTTAGGTAATGATACAAAAATAATCTATTTAATTCTTACCTAGGAGCTTGTAAAAAATGAAGCCTCCAATGTGATTTTTTCCCCCCAATGTGATCCAATACAGTTTAGCCAATGTACTTAAGAGTGTTCCAGATCTGGGAAAATACAAAAATGAATTAGCCACTAGATCTTCCTTCAGAGAGCTTGTGATAATAGTGAGGGAGACAAACATCTCTCAAATGTAACAAAGGCCTAGAGGGTGCAGCAATAAAAGCATGTCATAAATACTACACGAACACCAAGACAGCAACAATTCCTTTAAGCCTCTGTTATAGGAGGCAGCTCAGTGGGGCAGGTGATGCCGTATGCCTTCTATGCAGGTGACAAGAGTGGAGAGTAATAAAAGCAGAGATGGGCAATCTCTGAAGGGTGGCCTGTGATTTTAAATACAAAGAACAGAGAAGATGAGCCAGTATGTGGACAGGACCACTGATCACACACACACACACGAATAATGTATTAAAGCATTCGGGTGTCTCTGTCACTTGGATCTGGGCACAATCTGTTGCCTTAAGTAACTACTAAAACCATTTAGCTCAGGGAAAAGGCTTATTCACATACCTTAACAGTTGCCTCTGAAGCTGCATTTGACTATCAGAAAAATTTGTGAGCTGTGCTGCTGCAGACTTTGATTTGGAATTTGGGGGGATTTGAGGGAAAAGAAAAGAAAAATCAATGAACTAACCCAGTCTTTCCTTTCAGATGGCATGGATGCAATAGGTTCTTGCATAATGAAATATTTCCCAGGAGCGCTAAGGAACCATCTTCTTGCTTCTCTCTGTACTCATCTGTGGCTCTGAGGGCTGCTCACATCAGCATGGGACTCAGCCACTGCTCATAATGGTTGGAACACTTTGCAGAACTCAGCAATACTATTTTAAAACGATGCATGTTTATTCTAGACCAAACCTGCATAAAAAGTGGTGTTATTTACTTTAGGAACTGGATGGACGTTGACACTAAAACTGTGAATATCCTTATTTTTATAAAAAACATTTACAACTAAGCTTAAAATTTTTAAATAAAATTTCAGTTTTAAATACATTTTATTGAAACTGTTTATTATTTTTTGTATTTTGCTTTTCTGCTTTGATAATTTTAAAAGAAAAATAACTGTTTGAAAACATACAAATATAATTTCAGTTTGTGCTCCTGTCTCAGACTCTATAAATAACAAGAATCTTCTGTAGATGGATTTGGAGGTTCAAGGAATGGAAAACGAGGGCCTCCATATTTTTCCTGAAGTCAAGTGATTTGCAGACACTGAAGATCGGGTGACTTGCTCAAGAATACTGCAAATGTTTATTAACAGCACTGTGAGAAAAAGTGTAGAAAAAAAAGATGATGACAGGTATTAGAGAAATTGAACTAGAGGAGAGAAAAAGAGGGGTACAGTAACCTGGGTGTGTCTGATAGAGAAAGGCCAGTCACTCATAGAACGAACAAGCCCAAGATTTCACATGGAACTTCAGCATGACAGTGTGTTTGATTTAGGGTGTCTGTTACCAAGGACCACTGGATAAAGAAGGCCCTTTTCCCTTCTTTCTAAAGGTCACCTGTATGTATCCTTAAAATGTCAGCTTTAATTAGGTTCATTCTCAAATATTTTAGTCAGAGTGTTGACGTTCTCTGAGAAAAGAAGCCTCTCAGTATAATAGTAAAATATTCTGGAGATAATGCAAGTTGACATAAGCAATTGTCCTGGTTTCTGGAAAGCAGAATTCTCCAATTTGCCTTATGCCAACTCACATGGCCAACCCCAAAACATTTTCGCCCATCAATATTTCAAAAAAACATTTTTTAAAGAGTTTTATATTTATTTGAGAGAGGGAGAGAGTGCAAGCAGGGAGGATGGGCAGAGGGAGAGAGAAGCAGGGGATCCTGATGTGGAACTCGATCCCAGGACCCTGGGATCATGACCTGAGCTGAAGGCAGATGCTTAACCGACTGAGCCGCCCAGAGGCCCTCAAATGATGTAAGAGCAAGTAACTTCCTCCAGCTTGTTGAAAACCCTATGGCTTCATTCCCTTTAGAATCCTGACTCTAGAGGATAAAAATGCCGCACTTCAAAAAACAGTAGTCTTGCCTTTGCAAAATGGAAAAAGAAAAAAAAAAGGAAAAATATCTAAGTCCATAGAAACCAAACACTTCCCAGGATTCTGTATTCTCTGCATTGTTTATTTTCACAGAACATGTCAACTTCCTGAAAAATAGCTCAGGCTGAGACCCTGAGTCTTTTAAGTGACAATGTCTCAAAAGGTTTGTGTCCAGCTCCCCCTGCAGTCCCAGGCACAGTGTCACTCACAGCACAGAAGTACACAGCTGAGTCGCTCCCGTGGGCTGAGGGTTTCTTCAGGTGGAAGGAGGTTTCACTGTCCTTAAATTCAGCTTTGAAACCTTTGATGCCTTGAACCAGACTGTTCCCTGATATGTACTGGAGGAGAAGCTGGAGGCCTTGGTTGGGGTACTGCATGTACCAGTAGAGATATGGCCGAAAAGAAGATGAGTAGTTCACCTCAGCTCCAGAGGGGATCCTTCAGAGACAGTGACGTGGGCATCAGGCTGGGTCACCAACTGGGCTCCGGTTCCTCCTGAAACATCAATGCTGAGTCAGTGAACTCCACTGAAAGAAAAAGTCTATGTTCAGAGTCAGACCAGAACAATGTTTTCTTTGTGGACGAGGGAGTTAAATGGAGTGTTACTCACTTAGGAACGGAAGCACCCCCAGCGTCAAGATGAACAGGAAGGTCATGGCTGAGCACTGAAGAAGCAGAGTTTCTTTCTGGGAAATTCCTCACAAATAAAATAAGTAAGATAAAATCTGGGGTACTCGAATCTAGATGTCTAGAGGTTGAGGGTGAACGATAGGGGATTTAGATTCCTTCTTCTTAGGGACTGTTAGGAAGAGATGCTCTCTGGGCAAAACTGTCTGCCCCCGGTGTCTGAGATTCTTTACATGTCATTGTCTAAAATTGCCACCAGAACACCTCTTTAAGCTGCAGGAAAGAAGGTTTTGTGGACGTATTCTGAGCTTTTACAGAAAAACATTTCCAATTTGGGCACCAGCGCCCTCTAGGGGCTAAACAAAGCGAAGGACGCATTCACGTTTTTTGTGAACCTTCCTCACAGATTTATATAGTGTATATAGAATTACATTATTATGGGAGGGAAGGTTAATCATATGTATAAAAAACACCAAAGTTTTAGTTGAGATGCAGGAAGCTGAAGGCTATTCATTTAATGGTATCAGTTGTCTTTATGGTCATCTACCACGACTGATCAAAAGGTGGGGGATACATCTTTTGGCAGCATAGAGGTTCAAGGGAGATATTTTGGAGTATGGGATGATAGCAGATTACAGAAACATAAAATATTTTCACGCACCATTTCATGGACAATTGATATTAAAAACCACTGCTATGTGGAGACAACCTTCTGTGTGACTATGTGACTTTTACCAGCTATGCTCATCAGTCAAGATATGCAACTAAGCAGGAACATTGATCCAGAAGGGGAATTTACCAGATGGGTTATGATGGTTAATTTTGTGTCAACTTCACTGGCCTGAGGGATGCCCAGATAGCTGGTAAAACATTCTTTCTGCATATGTCTCTGAGGGTGTTTCCAGGAGAGATGAGCATTTGATTGAGTAGAATGAGTGCCAATCTGCTCTCTCTGGTGTGGGCAAGCATTGTCCAGCCCACTGGGCATCTGAGTGGAACAAAAGGGTGGAGAAAGAGCACATTCTCTCCCTCTTACCTCTTCTCTCTTTGTGAGCGGGAACACCCATCTTTTCTGCTGTCATACAATGGGGGTCCTGGTTCTCAGGCCTTTGGTCACGGACTCAATTATACCACTGGCCTTCCAGCTTGCAGATGGCAGGCTGTGGGACTTCTCGGTCTCTATTATGGGTGAGCCGATTCCTATAATAATTCTCCTTTTATATATATATATATATATATACACACACATATATCCTATTAATTTTCTCTGAAGAACCATGACTAATATAAGTGTCATAGGATAACAAACGGATGAAGTGAGATGAGACTACTAACACAAAGCAGCTGAAGAAATATGCCACGGAGAATGCTGGATGGGAAGGAAGAGAACATAGAAGATGAGACAGAGTACAGGAAGGAGATGGAGGACCAGATGTTATTAAAGAACAGATTTGGTGGGAGTAACTAAATGAGAGATACCAAAACACGTGATTGTCATCTGGCAAAGTAGGACTTCAGAGATGGAAAAGTTCTGGCCAATGACTAGTGGCATGACTAGCTTATTTGACATCTGGATCAAATAAAGTTTAAGACTCTACTATACACAAAAATGTTTAGTCATTTTGGTATATTTGGGAGAAGGCTTATTTTCTTGATGCGTTCTGTAGTTTTAATGTAAACAATTAACAATTTAATAAAGAAGGTATTTGGATTTTTAAAATATTACTCAAATTAAATAAATGATTCATCTGTGTCTTAAATTTGCACTTAAAAAATTACCCCTTATAGTGTTCACTCTGTTTTATATTTTAAACACAAATAGAAACTACAAATGTTCTCATGAATAACAAAACTCAATACTATGCTTCTCTCTGCAACCACTGTACTATTATTGTTTGTTTCAAATCTGTTTAAATGCAGAACTATGTAACATAAGGTTAAGAAATATGAACTGCAGGAAAAGCAAGCTTAAAGAATTACATAATGTTATGAACTTGTTCTGAAAATTAAATGCATGAACTTTCACTACTGGTAACATGGAATAGATGTACTTTTCTCTAAGTCCTGTATGATTAAAACCCCTGGACATTATGAATGAAACAAACAAAAAAAAAGGTGGAGAGAAGTGTGACCAACTAGGGACTTTGAGACCTGAGAAAAAACAACATGGTGAGTTTCTTGGGTTTTTCTTTTTGTCTCATTCCATATTTGGAGCTGAGGAAGCTGACAATCGGGAAACACCCCTGGGCTCAGTCAGGAAGCCCTGCAGCGCAGCTCTCTCTCGAGCTCACCCACTCTCCTATCTTGAGTGTGTACTTCTCACTTTAATAAACTTCCCCACTCGGGGCGCCTGGGTGGGTGGCTCAGTGGGTTATGCATCTGCCTTCAGCTCAGGTCATGATCACAAGGTCCTGGGAAATAAATAAATAAATATTTGAGAGAGAGAGAGAGAATGAGAGAACACAAGCAGGGGGAGTGGCAGCAGAGGGAGAAAGGAGAAGCAAGCTCACTGCTAAGCATGGGGCCTGATGCAGGACTCTATCCCAGGACCCTGGGATCATGACCTGAGCTGAAGGCAGAGGCTTAATGGACTGAGCCACCCAGGCACCCAATAAATAAAAATCTTAAAAACAAAACAAACCAAACCAAAAAAAGGACTTCCCAGCTTGTGTTACTCAAAACAAACAAACAAACAAACAAACAAACAAACTAAAACAAAAACGAAACCCTCAGAGCAGATCTAATCCTTGAACCAGTCACTATGTACACGGAATTATGCTAATTATAGACTTAGCCACAAGCCTCCACCTTCACCAGTAACTGTATCTGGATCCACCTGTCATCATTGTTGCACATTTGAATCCAGGACAACTGGGGGGACAAAAAGAGAGAGAAACACAACGCTTCAGTGTTTGGGAACCACCCAAGGAGGCCTGATTTAATTGCCTGAGATGGACCAGGTATCAATGCTCTTTTAAGTCCCAAGATTGTTCCAATGGGCACCCAAGGTTGAGAATCCTGGTCAAGAGGGACTCAGTCCACTGATCAGCCTGGACTCCATCACTAGAGCCAACATTAGAACCTCCCCTAAACCACGTATACTAAAAGTGGAAGAAGAGTTGTGTCTCAAAGCAAATATGAGGTATAATTACTAAAAAAAGCAGGGATGGTTCCTCACTGGCAAAACAGACATCTTCTACTACACAGGCCACAGACCTTACCTTCACGCTACTGCCAATCACTCTGTTGCAAACCTTGCCAAATTCTCAACACCCTAAAGGGAACATCATGGTTCTTCCAGGTGAAAAGGTCTAAATATTACAGAGCGTATTACTTTTAAAAGACCTTTCAAAAAGCCTGCTTTCTCCAGTCAAAGGACCAGAAAAGGGTCTTGTTTAGCAAGACAGAAAATATTTAGAGGATACAAACTGAGGGCTTCAGAGGGGAGGGGGGTGGGGGAATGGGATAGACCGGTGATGGGTAGTAAGGAGGGCACGTATTGCATGGTGCACTGGGTGTTATACGCAACTAATGAATCAGCGAACTTTACATAAAAAACCAGGGATGTACTGTATGGTGACTAACATAATATAATAAAAAATATCTTTTAAAAAAAGAAAATATTTAGAGGATAAGCATTGTATTCCAGCCAAACACCGCAGAAAAAACCGTGACCCCACGCACACCAACACAATCAAACACCAAGTGGGGAGCCTAGATTTTGCTTTGCAAACACAAAGAGGCAACTTTAGTATCTCTATTGAGGTCAGAGAAAGACAAATACAGAATGGGAACTTTAATTCCGGACTTCTGGCAATGAGCTTTACTCTGTTGTTTAGGTGTGAGTGGAGACTCTGGGGGGAGCCTGGACTTCCACCACCACTGGGAGCAATGAATTGCCTTTCCCTTTCCCCACAGGAGTGCTCTCATAGAGACCTAGTACAGGCCAGAGCTTTCACTGTCGCCCCATAGTAACAAGGCCACCTCCACAGTGTCAGAGGAGACCATGTGGGGAGCCAGACAGTCAGCTCCCTCCCAGCAGTAATGAGGTGCACTGTCTTCCCTGGGTGTCAAGATGGCTGAATGGTGAACCTGAATTTTTACTTCCACCTGGCGATAATGAGGGGGCACTTTCTCTTCCCCTGACATAGTGATGTCAGAAACATCCATCTAATAGGAAAGGTTTCAATGAGCTCCACAGTCTCTCAACATAATACTCAAAATATCCTGGCTGCAACTAAAAATCACTCATCATGGAAGGAACAGGGAAAATTTCAACTTGAATGAGAAAATGCAACCAACACCAACACCTAGCTCACGCAGAAGTTAGAATTATATGGCAAGGGTTTTAAAACAGCCATCATAAAAAATGCTTCAACAAGCACCCATAAACATGTTCAAAATAAATTTGAAAACAAAAAGAGGGTGCCTGGGTTGTTCAGTCGGATGAGCGTCTGCCTTCAGCTGGAGTTGTGATACTGGGGTCCTGGGATAGAGTTCCACATGGGTGTGGGGGGGGGGTCCCTGCTCAGCAGGGAGTCTGTTTCTCCCTCTATCCCTCCCCCCTGCTTGTGATCTCTCTCTCTCTAATAAATAAATAAAACCTTCTTTTTTTAAAGAAAGACTCAACAAAGAAATATAAGGAGGAACTAAATGGAAGTTTTAGAACTGAAAATAAAAAGCAAAATAAAAAACTCAGTGGACGAGCACAGCAGCAGAATGGATGGGTCAGAGGAGAGAATCAATGACCGAGAAGATAAAACTATAGAAACTGCCCATTTGAGCAACAAAAGAAAAACAGACTGAAAAAAGTGATCAAAGCCTCAGAGACCTGTAGGACTAGGCCAAAGGTCCAAAATTTGAATTATTAGAATTGCAGGAAGAGAGAAAAGAGAGTAGGGCTGAAAAAGTCTCAAGGAAGTAATGGCTGAAAACTTACAAATTTCTTAAGAGACATAAACCTACAGATTCAAGAACGTAAAGCACAGTAATCAGAAAACAAGGAAATTCATGCCCAAACACATCACAGTAAAATCTGGAAAGAAAGAAAGAAGAAAGAAAGAGAAAGAAAGAAAGAAAGAAAGAAAGAAAGAAAGAAAGAAAGAAAGAGAAAGAAAGAAAGAAAGAAAGAAAGAAAGAAAGAAAAGAAAAGAAAAGAAAGAGAGAAAGAAGTTTTGAAAGCAGCTAGAGAAAAATGACACCTGACCCAAGGGAAAAGCAATTCCGAGGACAGTGGATTTCTCAACAGTAACCAAGGAAGCCAGAAGGAAGTCATGCAATATTTTTCAATTGCTGAAAGAGAAGGGCTGTCAATACAGAGCAGAAGAAAAAAAATGATAAAAGAGGGAATCTTGGGGGCACCTGGGTGGCTCAGTCGTTAAGCGTCTGCCTTTGGCTCAGGGCGTGATCCCAGCTTTCTAGGATCGAGCCCCGCATCAGGCCCCTCCGCTGGGAGCCTGCTTCTTCCTCTCCCACTCTCCCTGCTTGTGTTCCCTCTCTCTCTGGCTGTCTCTCTCTCTGTCAAATAAATAAATAAAATCTCAAAAAAAAAAAAAAAAGAGGGAATCTTGGAACATCAGGAAGGAAGAACAAACACAGTAAACAAAAATATGGATAAATACATTAGGCTTTACTTTACCTCTTGAGTTTTCTAAATTACATTTATGGATTAAGCAAAAATTATAACACTGTCTAATGGTGTTCTAAGTATATGTAGAAGAAATATTAAAGAAAATTATATTATGAATAAGGGAGAATAAATGGGTGTAAAAAGAAGACAGTGCTTTTAGACTTCATTCAAATTGGTGAAATGACATCACTAGTAGACTATGTTATGTATATATAATGTCGTATCTAAAGCAACCATTAAAAAAAGCTATACAGGAAGATACATCTAAAACACTATAGATAAACTGAAATTGAACTCTAGAAAATACCAAATAACTCACAGAAATTCAAAGGACAGAACACAGGAAAATAAAAAACAATGAGAACAAAAAAATAAATAAAATGACAGATTAAGCCATAAAATATCAATGAAATTAAATGCAAATTATATAAATACATCAATTAAGATACAGAGATTGATCTGCATATACCAATGAAAAGACAGTTAAAATAAAAAGTCGATTAAAAAACATAACCCAGGGATGCCTGGGTGGCTCAGTCGTTAAGCATCTGCCTTGGGCTCAGGGCATGATCCTGGCATTCTGGAATCGAGCCCCGCATCCAGCTCCTCCGCTTAGAGCCTGCTTCCTCTCCCACTCCCCCTACTTGTGTTCCCTCTCTCTCTGGCTGTCTCTCTTTCCATCAAATAAATAAAAACTTCAAAAAAACAAAAAACAAAAAAACAAACATAACCCAATTATAACTGTCTATAGGAAACTCATTTTATTTATTTTTATTTTTTTAAAGATTTTATTTATTTATTTGACGGAGAGAGACAGTGAGAGAGGGAACACAAGCAGGGGGAGTGGGAGAGGGAGAAGCAGGCTTCCTGCGGAGGAAGGAGCCCGATGCAGGCCTTGATCCCAGGACCCTAGGATCATGACCTGAGCCGAAGGCAGACGCTTAATGGCTGAGCCACCCAGGCACCCCAAGGAAACACATTTTAAATGACATGGGCATGTTGAAAGTAAAGGGATGGAAAAAGATATATCATATGAACATTAATCAAAGGAAAGGAGTAATGGCTATATTAATATCAGGTAAAGTAGCTAGACTTCTGAACAAAGAAAATTACCAGGAACAGAGAGGAACCTTCCATACTGATAAAAAGGATGAATTGCCGAGAAGACATAGCAATCCTAAATGTGTGTGCACCCACCACGAGAGCTGAAAAATAAGAAGAACAAAAACTGACAGGACTAAAGGGAGAAATAAACAAATCTAGAATTATTGTTAGAGACTTTAATACTCCTCTCTCCACAAGTGACAGAACAACTAGAAAATCAGCAAGGATATAGAAGAACTGAACAACACCACCACCAGCAGGATCTAATAGCCAGCTGTACCCATCGACACCCCACCCAGGGACAACAGAACACACATTGGTTTCAGGTGTCCATGAAATACATGCCAAGTAAGACCATATCTTGAGCCAGAAAGCAAACTTCAACAAGCATAATGTAGAAGAATTAAAATCATAAAGACTGTGTTCTCTGACCACAAGAGAATAAAACTATAAATAAGTAACAGAAAGATAACAGGAAAATCTGCAAATACTTAACAACTGAACAACACACTTCTTAATCTAAGGGTCACAAAGAATGTCTCAAAGGAAATCACATGTATATTGGCCTGAGTGGAAATGAAAATACAACATATCCAAATTTGTGGGACATAGCCAAAGTAGTGCTGAGAGGGAAATTTATAGCACTAAACGCGAATATTGGAAAAGAATAAAAGTCTCAAATCAATCATCTAAGGGGTCGCCTCAAAAGCCCAGAAAAAGAAAACAACAATCAATCCAAAACAAGTGTAAGGAAGGAAATAATAAAGGCGGAACTCAATGAAATAGAAAAATGGAAAATCAGTAGAGAAAATCAATAAAACAAAGAGCTGGTTCTTTAAAAAGATCAGTGAAACTGACAAACTTCTAGCAAAACAAGGAAAACGTGGAGAAGATGTAGCAGGATAGCTAGAAGTGGGGCATCCTATGTGATCGGGTGGTGGTGAATATCTGCCCTTCTCCAGCTGGTCCTGAGTTGGACGGACCTCCAAAACAGTACGCTGAGTGAGAGGAGGCAGTGTGATTCCCTTTATATGAAATGAACAGAATAGGAAACCCACAGAGACAGAAAGCCGGCTACCAGGGGCTGGGGGAGGGGAGAGGGGTGAGTAACTGCTTAGTGGGTATGTGGTTTCCTTTTGGGGTGATGACGAGGTTTGGAAACTAGGCAGAGGTGCTGGTTACACAACACTGTGAATGTACTAGATGCCACTTAATGGTTCATTTTAAAAGAGTGAATTATATTGCGTGTGAATTAATCTCAGTAAAGCTATTATTTAAATTTAAATTGATAAAAAACTAAAGGCCAAATTTAACTTCCGATACATATGTGTATGTATGTGTATGTGTATACGTGTGTACACATACATATATACGTGTGTGTGTATATGTATAGATTCAACATACAGATGAGGTTTTGCATATTTCATCGCTTCTATCTGGGGAGTCAATTTAGAAAACGCCTAGATGGAGAAAGGCTCCCCAGCTTCAAGACAGGACACGTGGTTGGAGCCCCAGCTGCAGAGTTTAGGTATTGGTGAGAGGAGCCGGTTGGGCACTGTGCCTCACTGCACAGAGGTAGGTGGCCGAGTCGCTGGGCTGAGAAGCTGCAATGTACGGAACACTCTGTCTTGTCAATGTATCCAAGGAGACTTTAATTCTTCCACTTGTTTGTTCTCTCTGATTTGACTGAATTAGCAGCAGGAATGTGAGCCCTTGCCCAGGGTCCTGCCTAAACCACTGAAGGGAATAAAGAGCGCCATCCGCGTAACTGCAGTTGACAACCACGCTGTCCCACTCGTGGAC
The DNA here is from genome assembly GCF_017311325.1 of Ursus maritimus. Classification (NCBI taxonomy): domain Eukaryota; kingdom Metazoa; phylum Chordata; class Mammalia; order Carnivora; family Ursidae; genus Ursus; species Ursus maritimus. The sequence continues at coordinate 249,647 of NW_024426575.1, forward strand.
ATTCAGAGCTTCAGGACTCTGCTTCACCTCCTGTTGACTGCTCACCCCTGTCCAGAAAGAGAACACGACAGACAGACTGGTTAGTGGCTATCTCTTCTTTGGAAATTACTTCTGATTTTGCTTTTCAATCTACGCAAAACATCACACTGGTACAACTCCCTAACTTTCTTTCTCTTCCCCAAGGAGAAATGCCCTGGGGTCTGTCTGTTCTTTGCCCATTTCCAAATCCCTTTTACTCACAGTCTAGTTGTAACCAAAGGATGAGCAAGCCCAGGGATTTGTCCATTCTTTCTGCCACTTAGAGTCACTGAGAACTTGTTCTTGTGTCTGAAATACTGACAAGGGCTCACAAGATAAAGAATCTGCTTTGCTACCGCATGTGTTCAAACATCTACGGGAAACAGCATCAGCCCAGCCAATCAAAGAAAGTTCACACGCTCACATGCAGCACACATGCGCGCAGGTACTCCTGCCGCCCCACACATACTGATTTGCAAAGAGTAGGAGGTAGAAATGGAAACAGGGCCATCTGAGGACCCACCCCAGCATTGCCAGAGAAATACTTCTCTCTCCTCCTGAATGACAACAAAGTTTTAAATACCGAGTGTGTAGACTGCAACATATCCATGCATAGAGAAAAATGTAGAGTACAAATGCTTATATCAGAAAAGAAATCTAAGTTTTTACTATCCAGCTGCTTTCTTCAATTCCTAGAACTGCTGCCTCCTCTTGTCACTCAGCCCTAAAGTGCTGGCTTTCCTCAGCTCACACCTTCTTGAAAAGTCCCTTTATATCATTTCTCGCCCATCAGGTAAGAGGTAAGAGAACAGACACACCAGCTGAGTCACTGCCCCTCGCTTGGCGGCTGTCATGCTGGGGAACTCCAGGCCTCTAGTCAGCCGGTGAGATGGTAGCTTCTTGGATGACACCCCTCCCTGGTTTAGTGATGTCCCTGGAGCCAGGGTAAACACGTGACAGAGGCATCCACTTTCAACCCAGGGGGTCTCTTGAGAGCATTTATGAATTTTAAACTCCAAGAGGGTGAGTCTGAAGGAGGAAAATAAGAACCTTAAGGACAGCATCTTCCCAGAAGACTTTTCTTACTATGTTTTCACAACCCAAGAGAAAGAATATACCTTTTCAGTAACCTGATGGTCTGGGGGACCTCAGATTTTTCTTTACGTTCAGGAAACCACCAAGTACGATACATGAGAGGACCGAGAAAACCCATCTAAATGACAAGAACAAGCAAACGAGACTCAGATGCAGAAAGCGACTGCTCAAAGTGACTGGAGAGGTGAAGGTCAGAGCCAAGTTCTCCGATTCTCTGGTCTCCTAAAATACCTCCAGGGGTCATGCATCTCTAGGAGGGCATTTAGAGACTTCACGTGTTGGTATAAAGAAAACCAGAAACCTGGAATTGCACCCCCTTTTATATTCCACAAACCCTGCTCAAAACCCGCCTTCCCCATTCTCTGCATGTGTGTTTCACGGTCACGCACAGTTGACCTACAGAGGAGGACAGAAAGGAGGGAGAGAGGAAAGGCTCTTGTAGGAAAGGAGAGAGTGACCTTGAAAACTTGTTCCTGTTATCTTCCCAAATTTAAGAAAATTGAAATAGATTGAGTAAAATAATTTCCTTCCCACCCTCCCCCCAAAATTCTACTTTTCTCTATCACTACAAAAAATTGACAAAAATAGATTATTTATGCTTGAAAACGGCATAGCCACTTCCTGTCTTCCTCTGTCATCCTATTTTGAGTGGAAAGAAAACCTTTCATAATGGATTGGGACAAGGCCAGGAATCACCGAATGTTGGAAGCTGTGCACAGAGTGTTCTGCTTATAATGAAGAGAACAAAATATATCATTTGTCACAGTTCTGCAAAACCTCAGTATTGAATGCTAGCCAAACAGCCCCTTCCGCAACTGATCAGGGATGCAATTGACAATAGAGCATCCATCCCCCTCTTGTGACTAGACACAGGCAGGCCTTCTTTTCCCTCCCCGGGCGAGTCCACAAACCTGCTTTAGGAAAGCTGCTTTACATGGAGGAGAATCGCTGAGATGTGTTTATGGTGTTAAAGAAAGGATGTCAATTTTGGTCATTCGTGGTTTCAGAATGATCACCATGTGGGACAGGACAAGTTTTGCAATATTAAGAGTTTTTGCTTGTTTTTCATTGTTAAAAAAAACCACATGATCTTTCTTTCCTTCAGGCAGTGGGGTAATTGTTGGCTCATCACTTCAAGGGTAGAATGTACAGCTGGAAAAAGAAAATACAGCTGATTTTCCTGCCATTTTATTTCAAAAGTTTCAGCCCTAAAGGCAAATGAAAGGATCTGACATCACCTACAAATTTAGGGGATCATACGATGATATAATGCAAGTTTACCTACCAAGACAAAATCAACATTTTCTAGGTGGAGCAAAGTGGGGAGGAAAGAGTATCAGAAACAAACAAAGAGGCTTAAAGTATTGATGGTGCTTTGGAGGGACGCTGGACCTTATTCCCTTAAAGACATCATGGAAACAAAACGGCAAAACCTCTGGGCCATTTTCAGTTATTAAACAAATCTCAGTGCCACCCTGTTTATATCTTCCATTGATTGCCATCTCTCCTTGGCTCTCTGAACTTGAGTCTTGACCTGTGGCTGGTGGATGCTTAAGGCTTCTTTGTCCCTAGTGAGGTCAGCTTGGCTGCTCTGTTCACCTCCTTCTCCGTTTTCCTAGATGGTCTCTGTGGGATGGGCTTCCCCAAGAGAGAGCACCAGGGGACCTGGAGGGACCTCCTCAAGGCTGGCTTCTCCCCTCCTGGCTGGTCCCTTCCCAGAGGTCCCCACTCCAGGACATTCTCCTCAGCTTCTGGCTCTCTCTTCTCTCCTGCCTGGAACACTGGCGGGACAGCTCAGGCCCTGCTGCCTTCAGAGGAGCCACTTGCCCAGAGAACCCTCACTCTTCCTCACCATGCCTAATGGAGAAACCCAGGCAGCCGGTTGCCACTCCTCCCCACTCCACCATCTTTCTCCAATTTCCTTGTCTTCTGTTTAAGCAGGTGTAAAAAGAGATCACAATCTGCTTCAGAAGCAGATATCCAAAGACAGAATGCCATGCAATTTTCCTTTTTATTCAGGTGACTTTATCTTTAAAAATCATATGCGGGGAGGATATTGACTTCTCAGGTGGCTTTTGGGGAAAGGGGAACACTTTTTTCTTCTCTTGGCTCCTCCCATTCTGCACATCAGCTAAGGGGGTGAAGATTGGAGGTTGGGGGATATAGAGCCTGTTTGCTCACTTTTTCATAAATCCTAGAGGGAGTGTCTGACTGTGAGCCTTTCTTAATGGAAAATGGTGGATGCTTCAGGCTTCTTGGTCCCTAGTTTTGGGCCCTGGTTGCCAAATTTGTGACAATGGAAAATGCCCTGCAGTACATCCTAGTCATCTAACTGGAAAAAGAATATTTAATTCTATGGGTGATTATTTTATTTTTTTAGGTTTTATTTATTTTAGAGAGAGAGAGTGCAAGTAAGGGGAGGGGCATAAGGAGAGGGGAAGGGCAGAGGGAGAGGGAGGGAGAGAATCTCAAGCAGACTCTGCGCTGAATGGAGCCCCGTGTGGGGCTTTATTTCACCATTCTGAGATCACGACTTGAGCCTAAACCAAGAGTCTGAGGTTTAACCAACTGCCAGCCAGGCATCCCTAGATGATTCTAAATAAAAGTTTCTAATTCTTCAAAAAACAACATGAAAATGTGTACACCTACAGTCCCATAACTACACATTTCATAATATAAAACTATATCTCATAATTATATATTCTATAATATATATCCCATAATTATATATTATATAAATATATAGCTCTATAAATATGATATGGATTATAAATATACAAATGAATATATGTTATATATTCCAACAATATTAGGAATATTAAGAATGTTCCATTAATATTAGGTAAGTTTGGGGGACAAGATTAAGTAATAGACTTCATAGTAACCAAAATTCACCATAAATATTGGAAAAGGAAAGCCTGACTATAAGGATGTGGCAGAAGATTAAACATGGTCATAAATGGTTACGAGTCATCTTGTGGTCTCTACTGGAAATTATTAGGAGAATTCTGAAGGCAGAGAGTAGAGAACTATGGCGCTATATTCTGCAGCAAGCAGATCTGTACCAGTGTTGTAACCAGCTTTCTTCAATATGAAGTTAAGATGTTGGGGTGCCTGGGTGGCTCAGTCATTAAGCGTCTGCCTTCGGCTCAGGGTGTGATCCCGGTGTTCCAGGATCGAGTCCCACATCGGGCTCCTCTGCTGGGAGCCTGCTTCTTCCTTTCCCACTCCCCCTGCCTGTGTTCCTTCTCTCGCTGGCCGTCTCTCTCTCTCTGTCAAATAAATAAATAAATAAAATCTTTAAAAAAAAAAAAAGAAAGAAAGTCTTGATTCATACCAAGAATGTTTTTAAAAAGTCCTGAAATTTCCTATTGCGTTTAAAATTTAGTATTTTCAGTCTACCACATGGAATTACTTTGACCTAACGAGTAAGTTTAGGGGCCAATTTTTTCAGGTGATTTCATGATTATGGAGATAGAAAATCCAAACAAATTCACAAACAATTAGAATTAACCACGAAACTTATCAAGTTCAGTGACTATAAGGTCAATATATAAAAACCAGCTCTATTTCTGTACACTAGCAACAATTGGAAAATAACATCTAAAAAATTGCAAGGGATCTCTATACATGGGTGTAAATCGACATAGGAAGTGCAAGATCACTAAAGTAAAAATTAAAGCAATTGCTTAGAGAAATGGAAGGTGACCTAAATAAATTGATAGTCTATATTGATGACATGAAACTCAAAATGGCTAAGATATGGATTCTTCCCAAAATGATCTCATAGATGTAATGAAAAATCAATAAAAATTGCAACAGAAATTTTGTGGACATTGAAAAGGATTTAGAATTTAAGAATCAGTTCTAAAGTTTGTGTGGAATTGGAAAGGACCTACAGTAGATAAAATAATATGGAGAAGAAGAAAGATGAAGGAAAAACACAGTGAGTTTCAAATCTTACTATAAAACTACATTAATAAACACATTAGCTTACAGGTGGAATGATGGTAGTGCAGAATAGACCTACATATGTGTGGTCACTTGATATGTGACAAAAATGCTTCTGCAATTCTAGGAAAGAAAGGATGATCCTTTCACTTAATGGTTATGAAGCAATTGGAACCTTGACACCTATTGCATATTATCACAAATATTGGCATGAGGTGGAATAGGGTCCTAAATAAAAAACAAAACCGTCCATGGCTTGAAGTAGGCAAAGATTTTCAACAGGACACACACACAAAAAATATTAATCAATACAGGAAAAAATGATTAGCTGGACTTTATTAAAACTAGGAACTTCTCTACATCGAAGGACATCATTATGAAATTGAACAGCCAAGCAATGGATTAGGAGATAATTCACAGTACAAAATTTTAAATTTTGCCCATAGCCAGAATATATAAAGAATGCATGCATGTCGATAATAAACATATAAATGGGCAAAAAGACTTGAACAGATACTGGACGCAAGAGAATTTCCAGATGGCTAATGAGCATATGAAAAGGTGTTCAGCATTATTATTCCTCAGGAAAAACAAATTAAAACCATAATTTTATGGGATACCACTATACATTACCAGAATGGCTTAAGTTAAAAACAAAACAAAACCTCATACCACTTTTTGGTGAGAATATGGAGTAACTGGAACTTTCATACGTTGCTCATAAGATTTTGAGTTGGTTCAATCCTTTAGAAAAATGTGTACCAACAGCCACTAAAGCTAAATATATGCCTACTCTATGACCCAATAAATCCATTCCAGGACTGGAGTATGTGGAGTAGTGGGGCCCAAAAAGGGTGCTATTTGATTTTGTAAATATATGAAGTATGATCTTGGTAAAAAAGAACACTTATTTTTAAAAAGAAGGGAAGAGAGACCGCTGAGAATTTCAGACAAGATGAGGACTGGATAGGGGTGCCTGGGTGGCTCAGTCGTTAAGCGTCTGCCTTCAGCTCAGGTCATGATCCCACGGTACTGGGATCGAGCCCTGTGTTGGGCTCTCTGCTCAGCAAGAAGCCTGCTTCTCCCTCTCCCTCTGCTTGTGTTCCCTCTCTCCCTGTGTCTCTCTCTGTCAAATAAATAAAATCTTAAAAAAAAAAAAGATGAGGACCGGATAAAGTAACAATCCATTGGTTTTATCAACACCAAAGCCAGGGGAGTGAAGGCAAAAGATTCTGTTGGAGTGACGCTAACAGAGACCAGACTCCGGTGGAGGTGAAGATTGGGTGTTGAGGAAATGGACACAGTGCGTATGGATAATTCTTTCCATTAATTTCATGATTAAGGAGAAGGGAATGTAGAAATATGGCCGGTGGAGATGTGGGCTTCAAGAAGACTGTATTAAAATGGGAAAGATTCACTTAATAGAGATGAGACCAGATTACTATAAGAGAATGGAAAACACTTAAAAAAAAAAATTCTGGGAAGAGTGTGTATTCCTGGTCAGTCTCTTTTCAAGTGACCCCAAACAAGAACCCGAGGCTGTCTATAGCACAGCTATGCCTTCTGTATCCATGGGATGGAAGCTCTGGGCTGTGAGGAAGAGCAGACTGATGCAGGAACACGAAAAGGGGACTGTCCAGGAGACCAGGACAGAATGAGCAGTAATCTGTGCCATCTAGCTGTGTCACAAGATTTTTTTTTTTAAAGATTTTATTTATTTATTCGACAGAGATAGAGACAGCCAGCGAGAGAGGGAACACAAGCAGGGGGAGTGGGAGAGGAAGAAGCAGGCTCATAGCGGAGGAGCCTGATGTGGGGCTCGATCCCAGAACGCCAGGATCACGCCCTGAGCCGAAGGCAGACGCTTAACCGCTGTGCCACCCAGGCGCCCCAAGATTTTATTCTCCATAAGGCCATTTGGAAAGAGGCTCTGAATGCTAAGTAAGTACTTCTTCGAGGAGGAGAAACAACAGAGGTTCCCTTACTCCAGCGTGCAGCTGCAGGGTTCGGGGACAGGCTGGGGCCGTCTGGGAGCACTGTGTCTCCATAGCACAGAAGTAAGTGGCTGAGTCTTGAGGTTTAGAGGCTTCGATGTGCAGAGAACTTCCCTTATTTAATAGTGTGGCTGTTAGTCTTTCTTTCTGCTTCTCAGCACCAACTGAATACAGGAGGAGGAGCAATTCCAGGCCTTGCCCAGGATCCTGCCTATACCACTGTAGCCCGTTAAAGGAGCTGACCGTGTAAGTGCGGTTAAGGCTGACACGGTCTCCCTCCTGAAGTCTCAGGGTCTGAGGACTCTGCTCCACGTGGTCTTCTCCACTCAACCGTGTTGAGGAAAACAAAATCGGAAATTTTACAAAGCCTTTGGTTACAGCAGTTTTGAAAAATTCCGACAAGAAAACCCCAGGGTGAGCTGACACGGAACCCCTATCTCTTCTCCCCAGCTTTGAATAAATGTGTCCTTTATTTGGTGGTTCTCCTCTCTTAACCTCCAACTTACAGCCAAGCTGGAGCCACAGAACTATGAATGCACATTCCAGCATGTTCTCCATCCTGACGTCTGAGTCTTGGTACAATTTGTAACGATTCCAAATCTCTGAGGCTCTGTCCCTGGGTCTTGGCTCTTGTTCTCTGATGCAGGAGAGAGCCTTTCTGTTAGGGGCTCAGCCAATCAAAAGTAATTTTCATGCTTTTGATGTTTATAGAATTCAAGGAAGGAGAGGAATGGCATCACTGCCACCTCCTGGTCAACAGCACAGTCTCACAGCACCCACTTCATGTAGCCTCCAAATAAAAGATTGAGGGAAGGACATTTTGCTTTTGGTGAGTTTAGTATCTATGAGGTTCAAAGTCATAGTCAGAAAAGTCTGCTCTTATTTATTTACACGTTTAATTGTTTCATTGTTCCTTGAATGGCCTTTAAACTACTACCAGAGGCTATAAAGGAGTTGGACCCAAGTGTAGGTGTAACGGATTGTGTTTCTCTGCATAATACGCAAGAATCTCATCAGGTGACACCTTGAAAGGACTAGAGTTCAAAAAGAGGGAAATCAAACAGGGCGTGGCTACATCTGGAAACCTCATTGATTGGAAATAGGGACTATAAGAAATCCACTTCTTCAAATAGTTTTATGCCTGGCTGCGGGGATCAGGTATGACCAAAACTCAGGGTTGCAAACTTGAGAGTTATAGGAGGGAGAGAAGAGCACAACAGAGGGATAAAAGACCTCTCCATTTCTAGACCTCAAAGGAATCAGAAAGTCACTGCATGTGTGTTGGGAGAGGGTAACTATTATCCATGCAAATCACAAACATTTTACATAAGTAAATGACATACAGTAAAAGTAAGTGGTCCTGAGGCTCCTGGGTGGCTCAATAGGTTGGGCATCTGCCTTCAGCTCAAGTCATGATCCCAGCATCCTGGGATCCAGCCCTGTTTTGGGCTCCCTGCCCAGCGGGCAGCCTGCTTTTCCCTGCTTTTCTGAATAATGGAGAAAGAGTAGTACATTCCTTTTAGAATTGCTGTATCATTTGAAATATGTATTGACATAGATTACATATATATTTATATGGTTATAAGTTAGAATAATGGCTAGGACATAGCAAATATACTTGATTAATATTAGCTGTTATGGTGCAATTTTCTTTTAGAGAATTAATCTACTTATTCATTTTCAAAAGCTCTTTATATAGTAAAGTTACATTTTCCCTGTTTTTGAATATTTTTATTCCATTTTGGCATTTGATTTTGATGATGTTTTTGCCATGTAGAAATGTTTGCTTTGATGTGCTCTTATTTATTTTTTATTTATTGTTTATTTTGCCTGAAATTTGAAATTTGAGGCATGCTTAGAAAGTCTTGATTCAGGGGGGTCTGGGTGGCTCAGTCATTAAGCATCTGCCTTCGGCTCAGGGTGTGATCCTGGCATTCTGGGATCGAGCCCCACATCAGCTCCTCTGTTGGGAGCCTGCTTCTTCCTCTCCCACTCCCCCTGCTTGTGCTCCTTCTCTCGCTGGCTGTCTCTCTATCTCTGTCAAATAAATGAATAAAATCTTTAAAAAAGAAAGAAAGAAAGAAAGTCTTGATTCACACCAAGAATGTTTTTAAAAAGTCCTGAAATTTCCTATTGTGTTTAAAATTTAGTATTTTCAGTCTACCACGTGGAATTACTTTGACCTAAGGAGTAAGTTTAGGGGCCAATTTTTTCAGGTGGCTAGACAACTGCCCAACATTATCTGCTGCTCCATTGCTTTCTCCCTGACAAGCATTACTTTTGTGGTATGGTAATTTCTTATTTGTAATTTCTTTCTATTTTTGTCTTCTCTTTTCTCTTCCATAGTCTCTCTAGTTCTACATTTGCTAATACTAACCATTTTTAATTATTCCAGCTTTATTATATTATTTGATGTATGATAGAGTTTTGGGTCCAACCCATCCCCATTATTCTTCTATTTCAAACTTGAATCTGATTTTCTGCGTATTTCATCTTCACGGAGTTTTAGAAGCAGCATGTCTGGTTTTAAATGAATTCGTAAAAATTTCCAAGTAATGTTCTAGACAGTATCGCATTAGGACAAAAAATAAGAGCTATTGAATTTAGAGGGTAACTAACAATATTTCAATACTAATATTGAAATTAGTAACACAGGCTAGGATATCCACGGCAAAACTAGCATTGCCTAATTGTTTGATTCTATGACACTCCATTGGATTTTGTCATTGAAGATGCATTATCTTGTTGAGTTAACCACCATTTGTATGAGTTCTCTTCAGAGTTGTCCAAATAGCATGCTTTGCACCCCAGGAAAAAAAAAATCAGCTCTCAGATGCACTGCTCTGATGTCACTCCATCCATCCTCTCACTCAGTAACCAGAAAATATGAGCTACGCAGAGTTTG
>NW_024426575.1:259620-262139 GCF_017311325.1 Ursus maritimus
AGAAAGAAAGAAAGAAAGAAAGAAAGAAAGAAAGAAAGAAAGAAAGAAAGAAAGAAAGTCTTGATTCACACCAAGAATGTTTTTTAAAAAGTCCTGAAATTTCCTATTGTGTTTAAAATTTAGTATTTTTGGTCTACCACGTGGAATTACTTTGACCTAAGGAGTAAGTTTAGGGGCCAATTTTTTCAGGTGGCTAGACAACTGCCCCAACATTATCTGCTGCTCCATTGCTTTCTCCCTGACAAGCATTACTTTTGTGGTATGGTAATTTCTTATTTGTAATTTCTTTCTATTTTTGTCTTCTCTTTTCTCTTCCATAGTCTCTCTAGTTCTACATTTGCTAATATTATTTTTAATTATTCCAACTTTATAATATTATTTGATGTATGATAGAGTTTTGGGTCCAACCCATCCCCATTATTCTTCTATTTCAAACTTGAATCTGATTTTCTGTGTATTTCATCTTCACTGAGTTTTAGAAGCAGCATGTCTGGTTTTAAATAAATACGTAAAAATTTCAAAGCAATGTTCTAGACAGTATCGCATTACTACAAAAAATAAGAGCTATTGAATTTAGAGGGTAACTAATAATATTTCAATACTAATATTGAAATTAGTAACACAGGCTAGGATATCTGTGGCAAAACTAGTATTGCTTAATTGTTTGATTCTATGACACTCCATTGGATTTTGTCATTGAAGATGCATTATCTTGCTGAGTTAACCACCATTTGTATGAGTTCTCTTCAGAGTTGTCCAAATAGCATGCTTTGCACCCCAGGGGAAAAAAAAAATCAGCTCTCAGATGCACTGCTCTGATGTCACTCCATCCATCCTCTCACTCGGTAACCAGAAAATATGAGCTACACAGAACTTGTAGTACTAACAGTACAATGTTCATTTTTTTTTGTCTTTTTCTTTGAGAGTTGGATAATTTCTTAGTGATCTAAAAATCATCGCACTAACTTGTATACAATTTATCATCTACTGATATGATTTATTTTAGCCACGCTTAGCAGACTCTGGCTCTTAAAAATCATATGTAAAAGGCAGTTTTTCTCTGTCACTGATTGTGTGTGCCTCAGAAAGAAAGTGAAAAGATAACTGCTAGATTAGTGCGGGAGCCATGTGTGGGATTGTAGCTACGAGAACCGGGGAGATGAATATGTGATGCATAACAGAGCCAAAGGAGGTGATTCACAGTTGTGAGTTCCATGGGAATTTTGTTAAAATTTTTAAAATATTTTAAATGTTTGTGGGCACCTGGGTGGCTCAGTGGGTTAACTGTCCAATTCTTGGTTTTGGCTCAGGCCATGATCTCAGGGCCATGGGACTGAGCCTTGTCTCGGGCTCTGTCCTCAGCAGGGAGTCTGCTTGAGATTCTCTCTCTCCCTCTTCCTCTGCCCCTCCCCCCACTTATGTGCGACTGCGCTCTCTAAAATAAATAAATAAATAAATACAATCTTTAAAAAATATTTTAAAATTTAAATGATTATAGATTCATGGAAGCTTCAAAACACATACAGGGAGGTCACATGTACTCTTCACGCAGTGAAGATATCATTGGATATCTTTGGATATCATTAGATATCATTGGATATCTAAACCAGGAAATTAACCCAGGTACAGTCCACAGAGCTTATTTAGATTTCCACAGTGTTGCATGCACTCATTTGAGAGAGTGTGTGTGTGTGTGTAGTTCTGTGCAATTTTATATATGTACAGATACATGAATTCATGTCTTATATGTACAGATCCTTTGCCACAATCCAGATGCACAATGATTTCCTACCCCAAGGCTTCCTCGTGCTACCCGCTTTGTAGCATGATGTCATTAAGCTCCGACAATCACTAATCTGCTCTTCATTCCTACCGTTTTATTTCGATAATGCTGTATAAATAGACTTGCATAGTCAAAACCTTTTCAGATTGTTGGGTTTTTTTTCACTCCACATAAGTAATACAAGTGTGAGATCTGTTCAAGTTATTGTGTATATCCAACCTGATGGTTCCTTTTTATTTCTGAGTAGTGTTCCATGGTATGGCTATGCCACAGTTTGCTTAATCAGTCACCCATTGAAGGACATTTGGGTTGTTTCCAAATTTTGGTTGTTATGAATAAAGCTGCTGTGAATATTCATGTACAGGTTTTTTTGTGAAGATAAGCTTTCATTTCTCTCGGGTAAGCGCCCAAGTGTGTAATCGCTGGATCACATGGTAAGGCATATTTAGTTGCTAAGAAACCACCAAACTATTTTCCAGAGTGCCTTACCATTTTACATCCTGCTAGCAATTTATAAATGATCCAGTTTCCCCACATGTTTGCCAGTATTTGGGGTTATTACTATTTTTTATTTTAGCCATTGTGGTAGATGTGCAGTGATATTTCATTGTGGTTGTAATTTGCATTTGTCTGATGACTAATCATGTTGAACATCTTTTCACGTGCTTATTTGCAATCTGCATATCCTCTTTGGCGAAATAATCTATTCAACTCTTTAGTCCATTTTCTAATTGTG
>NW_024426576.1:0-338 GCF_017311325.1 Ursus maritimus
GCTAAGGCCTGGCTAAGAGTGAACCGGGACTGCACTGGCTCAAAATGGGCACCTTCCCTGTTCCTTCCTTCCTCCCCCAGATCCAGTCTTTATAGACTCCCCACCGTTCTCTAGACCCTGCAGTGGCAGGGGACCAAGCCCCACCTCCTTTGAGAGGGACTCCTCAGGGGCGCCTGTGTGGCTCAGTGGGTCACCTGTCTGACCTGGCTCAGGTCATGATCTCAGGGTCCTGGGATCGAGCCGGGCCTCTGTTTCTGTGCCTGCTTGTCCCTCTTCTCCCTCCCCCTTCACATCCCCCTTACTCACCACTTCTGCTCTCTCATTCTCTCTCAAATAAA
>NW_024426576.1:2021-11097 GCF_017311325.1 Ursus maritimus
AGATGAATCCCAGTGTAAAGGAAGGGAGGGTCACTGTTACAAAGTCTTGTGTTTTCAAACATGTGAAACAATGCCATCTTGCATTATTTATTCCTCACACAAATAGAAGTGCCTCCAAACAAACTAGGAGTTCCTGAGACCCTTGTAAACTCATAGAAAGAAAAAAAAAAACCACATAGCTTAGCTTTTGGGAAGATATCTGGATGAAAGTTCAGGAGAACTAAGAAACACATTACATCAAAACCACTTTAATGTAGACACGTTCTGTTTTCAAGCTACAATCCTATGTGCAAATGTATGCAATCATCTATATATACATATATACTTATATATATATAATGTGTGTGTCTCTGTTCTTGTGTCTACATCACCTATTTTTCTTTGTGCATCACTAATAATCTGTGTACTTGGTTATTGATCACTCATTAACTCGATCCATTAACCAGTTACCCATCTTTCACCGTACATTAAAGGCCGGCTATTCATCGCGTCACCAAGAAAAAAAGGTCATGCTGTTTTCACCATACTTACGTCTGGGACGCTGAATGGGATGGGTGGTAGCATACCATTGAAATCTCTAGAAGATGTCATTTTGGATAACACCCAAAGTTCTTAGAAATGGAAATGTGTGTTTGGGGGTCATAAATTGAAACGTAGACTCTCCTATTCTGAGGATCTCTTTGGGGTAACTATTGATAGGAACGAACCCACATGTCCCCAAAATCCTGAAATCCATACCCCTTTGGGGATGAATGGTACAGGGCAGACATTGCAAGACACTGAGAAAACAATGATAAATGTCCTCCATATCAACCTTTCTGGGTTCACTCTAAATTTCAGAAATGCATAATGTGAATATAGAATTTAGGATGCTTAAAAAAACTTAAATGAACATAGACACTGCCGTATTTCCCCCCCTTGAGAACCTAGGGGTGACAAGTGAGGGGTGCAGGATATCATGGAAGTAGTCCATTGTTCTCCATGGAGGACAAAAACCAAGGCTGCTAGCTCAGTAGAACCACCAACAGTAGAAATCAAGGGATAAAACAAAACTATAAAACATATGTAGATGAAATTGGGAGAGAGGAAATTTTCAATGATGAGAAAAATAGTTTGAGAAAGAGTGAACTGAGTCATAGCAAATAGCATTCAGAAGATTATTATGAACCTACCATCACAGCAGGAACCACAGCAGGAACCACAGCAATTTCCCATTCTGAGTTGGAGTAGTAGAGCAAACACCAATCCACAGGAATGGGTCAGCTCAAAGAGTCCCAGCTGGAAAGGACAGCAGAGGTGTGGCTCAAATCACCATGGCGACGGTGTCGTCATAGAACTTTCAGAGTCAATGCAGTGCACGGCGGCCAACTTCTGGTGTCAACAGGGGCCTGTCTTTACAGACAAGGGGGGCATGGGAGAGTAAACACTTTGTTTCAAAAGTTGAACCCCAGTCTCACACATTCTCACTCTTTTTTTTTAAATAAACAACATGAAGGGGGGGATGACCTGCCACCCCCCCAAATAGAGTCACTAGCCAAACTTCAGGGTGAAGAAGGAGAAGAAAAACAAATTGAGAATAAATAGAGGTCCCATTCTTGATTTAAAACACCATCCCCACCCATTCTATCCTCCGGAGTCACCAGACATTTCTAGAACAAAGTTTAAAATGGGTCCCAGATGAAATGAAGAGCAGTGTTCACAGAAATTCCATTCTTCAAATCATATTTCTCTAAGCATATACTAATGAAATTGTGTCATTCTCTCACCGTCTATGCATACTACCTGATTTTTCTCTGTGTGTAGCTGAGAGGACGTACTTAGTTACCTCTCAACCTTTGTGAATTTCTTGGTCAGTATGTGTATGTAAAGCAGACCCTTCACTGAATAATGAGGGGGGAAATATCACTGTATATTCACCACTGCATTTCTGTAATAGTGAACGGGTTGAGGGCAATACATACAACTAGTACTTTTCTAAATGAAGTATTTTAAATACTCCCCAAAATGCAGGGTTCGATGTGTGTTCTGGCTCATGGATGGGCACTCAATAGACAAAGGATTTTGATCTGTTCATGAAAAGTAGCAATGGAAATGGAAGGAACCAGCTCCAAATATACATAAAGAAGGAAACCTTTTTAGAACAAAACCAAGTGCCATGGACTTAACCAAGCAACTACAATACATGGTAAAAAAAAGTGTATGTAGTCGGGGAACCCGGTGAATCTTTGGACTCTGAATTTTGGCTCAGGTCATGATCTCAGATTCGTGAGATCAAGGCCCAGAAAATAATGGCATAAAACAACCCCTTTACTTTGGTAAAGTACTACTTTGGTAAACCTGGTCACAAGGTTAGGAATTCATCCAGGACACAATGCTGACGTTAGAAAATGAAAGGTTTCAAATATCCACACCCAGGATGATCCCCACTAGGTAGAACTTGGGGTCCATGAAAAGAGCAGCCCTAGGCCCAGTGCCAATAAATAAACAAGGGCTTTCTATTTCTCAAATCCACAATCCACAATCCAGAATCCAAGTTTTGCAGGCAGTTGGAACTTCCTGTGTTAGTGAACAGATTCTTTGCAAATGCCCACATCTATTCTTTGCATGTTCCCCAGATCTACTTCCCAGTAGGGTGGCCAGAGGGCAACCAAGGGGAGTCCATGATGCCAGTTGTGTAGCTGAACCTCTCAGCACCTCTTTTGGATTCTATCTGAACCGAATGCCCACTTTGGACACTCCTCAGGGTAGCAGAAATCATGAGGTTGTCATTGGGTGTATCTACATCTGAGGTCATACCCATTGGAGAGAAAAAACAAATTCAGCCACTGGTCAGAATGCAGAGCCTGGACATAGAAGAGGCCCACATATTCCTTTTGCATTTCAGTGGCTTCTCTCTGTTCTTTCCAC
Source organism: Ursus maritimus (assembly GCF_017311325.1). Classification (NCBI taxonomy): domain Eukaryota; kingdom Metazoa; phylum Chordata; class Mammalia; order Carnivora; family Ursidae; genus Ursus; species Ursus maritimus. The sequence goes on from NW_024426576.1 coordinate 4,929, forward strand.
GGTCAATAAACCTTCCCACAGAAATCTGTCCTGAACATCGAACTCAGGACTCAATTAATGATGCCTATAAGAGAGAACTTGTCTCACGATCATTAAGCAATGAATCAGTAAAAATGGTGTAAGGAAGGAAATAAGCAGGAGCAGACATAGGGGGCAGTATGATTTTTGAAGCCATTGCTTTTTTTTGCACTCTGGGGTAGCCACATCCTTTTCCATATCAAAAGGTTAAGACACACATTAGTAGTATCATTTTTCCCCCACAAAGCCAAGAAAAAGGACTAGATTGTGTTACATGTCTTGTGAGGGAAATCAAGAGTCGAGACAGGTGCTTTCCACAGGGAATAGATTCCACCTGAGGTTTGGCATGGAAGGGAGACCTTCCACAAGGGCACCAATCAAGAGCCCAAAGGAAGTGGGGAAGCAACAGGAAAGGACGAGTGTACGAGGTGATCGCTCCTCCAAAGAATAGATGTCTCACAAGAAACCGATCTGTCCTCATAATGGACTCTGTCAGGTGGCTCACTTGTGTCCAGAGCAGGGCTCAACCGTCAGTCTTTATCAGAGACCTACCAGGTCACTCTACTCTGCACTTGGGACTGAGGGGCACAGGCCCATAAAATGCCCAAAGTCAGATAATTCCCACCTTTTGTGGGGAACCAACTGTGATATCATAATCTCTGAGTCCTTAGTGAGGAAGGGGTCAGTGGGGTCATTTCAGCATCCATGGTTTCACCTAGGGAATAGCTCTCAGCTAGGCTCCAGATCTTTGATCTTGGAAACCAACTTCCCCTACTGCCAGTCGAACCTGACTCCATTCTTCCAAGAGACCACAGAGCACAGAGGACCCCCATGGGGGGCTTTATGCAGTCAATTGGTGCAGTGGAGGGAGGAGATGTGTTCATGTTTTAAGTACACCCGTGTGCTCTATTTCCTGACACCAACAAGAACCAACTCGCCAAGTTCTCCAACAATTCAATTCATACTCCACGGATTTCATAGCTCAGTCTCACAAGTCTGTCCCCACTGCAGAGGCCAGTCACAGATGGGGTGCTCAAGCTACCCACACTTCTGCCCAACCACAAGTTCAGGTATTCCCTCAGAACCCCTCCTTAGGGTTGATAATTTCACTAGAATGACTCACATCCACAAGTGGATGGATAAAGAAGATGGGCTCCATGTATACAATGGAATATGACTCAAAAGGATGAATTCTTACCACTTACATCGACCTGGACGGAACTGGAGTGTATTATACTGAGTGAAACACAGCAGTCAGAGAAAGACAAGTATATGGTTTCACTCATAGGTAGACTCTAAGAAACAGTGCAGAGGATCATAGGGGAAGGGAGGGAAAACTGAACTGGACATCATCAGAGAGGGAGAAAAACCATGAGAGACATTTAAGTATATGAAACAAACTGAGGGTTGCTGGAGGTGAGGTGGGTGGGGGGGATGAGGTAATTGGGTGATGGGCATTAAGGGGGGCGCGTGATGCGATGAGCACTGGGGGGTGTATGCAAATGATATATTATTGAACACTACATCTGAAACTAATGGTGTACTATATGCTGCGTAAGTGAATTTAAATTTTAAAAAAGGAAAAAACAATTATAAATATACTGTAATAAAAGTTATGTGAATGAAGGGGGAAAAATATCAATTCAGAAGTCAGGAAAGCACTTTACTTGTATCGACCAGTTTGTTATAAAGAATACAACTCAGGAAATGCCCAATGGAAGAGATGCGTATAGCAAGGAAGGTCTAAAGGGGGTGGGGAGTGGTGGAGAGCTTCCACGCCCTCTCTGGGGGAAAATCACTTTTCCAGAATATTAATGTGTTCACCAACCTCTTGTTCAAGACTTTTTATAACCCAGTCTTCAGCCCCCTCCCCTCACAGATGGCCAGTGGCTGGGGCTGAAATTTCCAATCCTTGACTCCCAGTTTGGTCCTTCTGGTGACCAGCCCCACTGTGATGCCATTTCTGTGCCCCGCCCTATGTCAGCTCTTTAGCCTAAACTCTGGAGAGGTCTGTTGGAGATTTACACCAACAAAAGGCTCTCCTATCCCTCAGGAAACGCAAGGATTTTAGAGTCCTGTGCCAGGAACCAGAAATTTATTTATTTATTTATTTATTTATTTATTTATTTTTTTTAAATTTTCCACAAAAGCACTTCTCCAAATACAACATTGTGCCTCAAAGGCTAGGCAGACAGGACATTGGCTTGCCTCTTCAAACTACTTCATGGTGGCTTCCCAGAGGGAGATCACCTAGATAGCTTAATGGCAGGATCATCTGTGATTTAAATGCTATCGTTTCCTGAAATCCTTTCATCCTTAAAGTGGAAACACCTAATGGGTCCTAACTAAATGTCCTCTCTAGTGCTAAGGAATGAACACACAAAATCAAGGACACGTGGTCCAAACCGAGAGAGATCTGAAATGCCAATTGGAAACCAAGTCTAGAATCCTCACTGGGCTTTGAGCTGAGACGGGAGAAGGATCCGAACTTAGGCGGATCCCCAGCTCTGCCTGCAGGTCCTGCCTGGCCCAGACATTAACCCAGAGCAGGGTTGAGTTTAAGGTGTCCTGACAGGGCAGAATTCTCCACCTTCTAGATCAAGGCTCTCTGATAAAAACCTAATGCAAGACACAGGCATAGTTTCATGTTTTCTAATAAGCACACTGGAAACAAGAGCAATGAAAATGGAGAAGTAAATGTAAATGATGTTTTGGGTTTGGTTTTGTTTTTTAAGGAGGCTCCTGCCCAGTGTGGAGCCCAAGCCAGAGATTGAACGCACAACCATCAAGACCTGAGCTGAGATCAAGAGATGGTCTCTTAACGAACTGAGCCACCCAGGCACACTAAACAATGTATTTTTAATTCACTATCCCTCAAATGTTCACATTTCCACATGTGACACAAGAAAGGTGGCCACATTTCAAGGGCTCAAGAGGTACTCAGAGCTGGTGCTACCATATTAGACAGGGCAGACAGAGATTGTTTACATCACAGAATCCTATTGGCCAGTGCTGTTCAGGCTATCTCAGGCTATACTGCACTTTGATTTATGAACATCCTGAAATAATCCACTTCTTTAGACTGAGTACTGAGAGTCACATCTGTGCCTGGGATTCTCAAACCCAGAGTCAATGTGGGACAAAATTACGTACATGTTGCCAGACATGGGTGGTAGTTGCTCAGTAACGGTTTAATCAACCTTGTCTAAACTCTCCATCTTGCTCTCTCCTTAGCCACCCTCTGTAGAATGTGAGAAACCCATGAATGGAATGAATGATTATCAATCATTTTAATGAATGAAAATAAATTAATGTAGGGCTCCTCTCTACTCGCCTTGAATCCTGACCTCCAGGTATTTACACGGTGATGAGGCTTCCATTGGAGTTCTCGCTCTCCCTGTATTCACACCCCATCAATGATTCTTTGGTCTGAGATTATTTTTACTCCATTAAGGGGTATATAATAGAATATTATACCCAGAGGGTGTATCTTCCCAGTTCTCTGGACACATTATATTGGCTTCCAGTGGTCACCAAGCAGGGAGTGCTTTGGCCCCCAGGGAACACTTGGCAATGTCTGGGTACATTGAAGGTTCCCAACTGTGGGGCGGGTGCTACTGGCATTTGGTGGGTAGAGGCCGGGGATGCTGCTCCACACGCTACCAGGCTCCCTGCAGCTCCCACAAGAGTTCCCTTGCCCCAAATGTCAACAGAGCCAAGGTTGAGAAACCCTGTCTTAAGCCATGTCTGCTAACTCCCTTTAAGAAAAATGGGGGTTCCTAGGGGAGCCCTGCATTGGGTCTGTATTCAACATGGAGTCTCCTTGAGATTCTCCCTCTCCCTCTGCTCCTCCAACTCACACTCTATCTCTCTCTAAAATATACAAATAAATCATTTTTAAAAAATGAATGAAAAATGGGGATTCCTCCTGATCTCTTTTAACCCAATATTAAACGGTCAATATCTATCTCTATGGAATTAGTCACAGACCCCACTGATGAAAAAAGGAATACAACTATTCTTATATTTCAATTTTTTCAAAGTAGTGAAAATGTTTTGGGAAGTGTTCTCTCAAAGCTCACTCTCTGGGTCCAGTCATTTCTCCCCAACTGTTTTTCTCCATGATTGCAAATATGTATTTTCAAGCATTCTTAGACAAACTGGAATGGGCCCCAGACCAACCGAAATTGGACAACAGCCTTTCCTTTTGAAAATTTTGCAACAGAGCATAATAGAAAGGAGACATCTAAAGTTGCAGTAATGGAGGAGTAGGGGAACCCTTTTTCAGCCAGTCCCCTGAGTTGAGCTGGATAGTTACCAGACCAGCCTGAACATCCACTGAATCAGCCTGAGACGCAGGAAGATACATCTGGATCTCTACAAATGAACATCTCCAGTGCTGAGTATTGAAGTACGAAGCGGGGAGCCGTGAAACAGTGCACAGATATCAGGAGATAAACGGAAGGGGGAGGGAGCCACTGCATTTGGGTGCCGGGAAGCGGTAGCCACCTGCACGGGGGAGTGGGTGGACTCACAGACCAGCACCCGTGAGAGAGCAGACTGAGACCGTGAGCCGGGGAACATGCGCAACCAGACTGAGGGCCAGAGCTTCGGAGAACACGGGGGCGGCTGGCGGCCAGCAGTATTAGAAACACAAAGGACAGAGATGCGCAGGCCCTGGAAGTGAGGGCTGGGACACCGGGCATGGGGCGCACATCCTGGGATGCTGCAGGGTTGAGCAGCACCAACAGTAATAGAGTTAAAGTGGCCAGAACATCAGTGGAGAACGGTCCACGATCCCTCTGTTCTGAGACAGAGGCTGAGATTCGGCCACTGCTGCTCTGACTCTCAGAAGAGACACAGCAAACCGCCAAGGAAAGCCATCAGAGAGCAAAAGCCTGGAAAGACCGGCTCACAGTGTGCCCATCCCCATCCCCCCTCACAGGAGACAGGGAGAATATACCCAAACAGGGTTGCCTGAGTATCGGCGTGGCAGACCCCTCCTCCAGAAGGCAGGCTGTAAAATCAAGAAGCCCACATCACTAAGATCCTTATAAAACAAGGGCGCACGACCTGGGTCCCGGTCAATAATTTGGGCTGTAGACAACCCCGCACCCTCTCCTCATCAGAATGACGAGAAGGAGAAATCTCCCTCAGCAAAGAAAAGACAATCAGTCTGTGGCCTTTGCCACAGAACTAATGGATATGGATATAACCAAATTATCAGAAATGGAATTCAGAGTGACAATGGTCAAGATGACGTGTAGACTTGAAAAAAGTATTAACGAAAATGTTAATGAGAATATAGAATCTCTAAGGGTGGAAATGAGAGAGAATTTGGCAGAAATTAAAAATTCTATGAATCAAATGAAGTCAAAACTAGAGGCTCTGACGGCCAGGGTCACTGAGGCAGAAGAACGTATCAACGAATTGGAGGATGGGTTAGTAGAAGACAAAGCTAAAATAGAAACTTGGCTCAAAAAAATCCAATCTCAAGAATGTAGGTTACGGGAGATTACTGACTCAATGAAACGTTCCAATGCCAGAATCATCGACATCCCTGAGGGGGTGGAGAAAAACAGAGGTCTAGAAGAGATATTTGAACAAATTGTAGCTGAAAACTTCCCTAATCTAGCAAGGGAGACAAACATTCATGTCCAAGAGGCAGAAAGGACCCCTCCCAAGCTCAACCATGACAAACCTACACCACGTCACATCATAGTGCATTTCGCACATATTAGATCCAAGGATACAGTGTCGAAAGCGGCCAGGGCAAAGAAATTTCTCACGTACCAAGGCAAAGGTATCAGAATTATGTCAGACCTGTCTACACAGACGTGGAATTAGAGAAAGAGTGGGGGGCCATTTTAAAAGCTCTTTCAGAGAAAAACATGCAGCCAAAGATCATTTATCCAGCAAGGCTGTCATTCAGAATTGATGGAGAAATAAAGTCCATCCAGAATTGCCCGTCATTGACCAATTTTGTAACCACGAAATCAGCCCTACAGGAGATATTAAGGGGGGTTCTATAAAAGTAAAAAGGCCCCAAGAGTGATACAGAACAGAAAATCACAATCTATAGAAACAAAGACTTTACTGACAACATGGCATCATTAAAATCATATCTCTCAATATTCAGTCTCAATGTAAA
>NW_024426577.1:0-690 GCF_017311325.1 Ursus maritimus
ATCCTGGGATCCCAGGGAAGCTATCCTTTAACATTTTATCCAGCTCAAAATGACTGGGCAAAACTTCAAAGCATGGGCCCCGTTTCTGCCCCAAGCACATGTACATCTGCTTCGAGAAGAAAACAATAACCAAAAATGCCAACATAAAGATAAGAAAAATAAAGAACCTGTTTGGCTCCCATAAGATTAAAGTCGTACTGACATGTACATACTGAAAACATAAGAGTCTGTCACTTTCTGGAATCTAAGAACATCCTCATTGTGGTGTGTAACTCTGTACGTAAATCAAAACAGAAAAAAATATATAACCCTGCCCCAAATGTTCCTTCCCCGGAGCACTCTCTTCTTGGTGAAGACTGTGTCTCCCAGGTGTCCTGACTTGGGATTGAATAAAGGTCTCTTCCTTTCTCTCTAAAATGTTTTTAAAAGTTCATTCACGCAATGTCGACAATAATAGTCTTTTCTATTTAAGTGAGAAATAAATGGTCCACTCTAGTACCATTGGGAATAGACGATTTGAGGGTTTCATTAGAAGAGTAAGTCTGCTATCCAGAAAGGCAAGGTCATTGGTCTATTGAGAATGAAGATAATTACTGCTAAACAACAAGTATGTGTTGCCCCTTCGCCAGAAACCGAAGTAGGTGTGCAGGCTTTAGTTCAGAGGTGCCTTCTTCTCCCCAGCTGACAGCA
>NW_024426577.1:711-1230 GCF_017311325.1 Ursus maritimus
CCGAGGTTTTGAACGTCAGCATCTGAGTCAGGGAGGCAGCTTGTCACAGGACGCCAGTGTTCAGAGAAAGCACAGGTATGTTTGGCAAAATGTCCTATCTATTTCAGGGCTGGAGGTGAAACCTCTCATTTTCCCAAAACCTCCTGGGCTTTTCTCTTTTCCCTAGTTGAGCCACAAAGTAAAATTGAAGTAGCTGTCAGCATCTGGTTTTGGTGCAAGAATTACTTCGTTTCCCTGCAGGTAGAACCTTGCAGGGGATCACAATTTCTATGTCCATTGATTGCTTACAAATGTATTTTGACCATCTGTTTCCTAGGAACCCTCTTTTATTAGAAACGGAAGGTGAGATTCACTCTGTGCCTGTTTGTAACATCTAATTTGTTCCTTCATCTAACACTGTTTATTCAATTATGTCTTAGATATGGTTGAGTGGCCAGCATCTAGAATTAGGTGACTTTATTCATCTGATACAGACTTGGATGATGTCATTTGACAAAGGTGATGTTTCATCATTGATTA
>NW_024426577.1:7455-11070 GCF_017311325.1 Ursus maritimus
TTTTTTTTTTGTCTTTTTAGTCTCTGTTGGATTTATTTATGCATTCCTTTTTGTTATTTCCTTATTTCTACTAATTTGGGGCTTTGTTTGCTGTTTTTTTTTTTTCTACTTCTTTACCACAGAAATCAGGTTGTTTATTGGAGAGCATTCTCATGGATTGATGAAGACTTGAATTTCTATGAACGTCCCCCCCGTAGAGCTACTTTTGCTGCATCCCATAAGTTTTTGTAGGTTGTCTTTTTCATCAGTGTCAAGGTACTTCTAAATTTTTTTTTGATTTCTTCTTTGACTGTTGGTTGTTCAGTAGCATGTTGTTAAATCTCCACATATTTTTTTAAGATTATTTAAGTATCTGGCAGAGAGTGAGACAGCGAGAGAGGGAACGCAAGCAGGGGGGTGGGAGAGGGAGAAGCGGGCTTCCCACTGAGCAAGGAGCCTGATTCGGGGCTAGATCCCAGGCTCCTGGGATCACGACCTGAGCTGAAGGCAGATCCTTAATGACTGAGCCACCCAGGCCCCCCAATCTCCACCTGTTTTTGACTGTCCCATTTTTTTCTTGAGACTGATTTCTAGTTTCATATCATTGTGGTTGGACAAGATTTGTAGCAGAAGGTGAAGAGAGCATTCAGATGAAAGGTTTGTTTCCTGGAGGGTTTTCTGAGGGCAGACCATGAGTTCCGTGGGGACGGAGGAAGGTTTTGTGAGACGGGGGGTGGGGTTAACCCTTGTTAGAATTACTGACTACTACCATGCAGGCTGTGTGCTACCGTTCACACCGTAGTCCTGATGGGCTTGTACTTCATTAGAAATATTTTCTAGGAGGTGTAGGCATAGGCTTCTCTAAAAGAAAGGTGCCATGTGGGTTCATGGCATGACCCCAGGTCAGCAACCAGGATGTATGGTATTGTGGGGGATCAGAACCAGGCTTTCTGTGGGAAGTGACGGAAATAGGGTATGGTGAGCTCCATGACCTCATAGGTGAGGTCCCGAGTGACCCACTGGGTGTTGGGTTCCGTGGATCTGTTTCATCAGGTGCTGTGGAATTCAGGGACACCCTCCTGTCTGTGGATTTGTGTGGAGACAGGTAGACATCAGTGTCTGGCCAGGCACGAGGGTCGCACTGGACCACCACCAGAGGTGCAGCATGCGGGGGAGCCACTGCTTGGTTTCCACGAAAGCTGACCAGGGTCTGTGACCGTGATTCCTAGCAGCTGCAAGGGGAGAGGAGGCCGGGGGTGGTGCACACTTCCTAGACTTGTGGTCAGGACTAGTCTGGAGCCCACTGAAGTCAGCCACACCTGGCACAGAAGGCCCCCAGTCAGTGTAGCTGTGGGCACTGCTCCCATGGCACTTTCGGGCCGGCTCCATGCTGCCACCTCCTGCTTTTCATCATCATCTTCAAGGTCGTGTGCCTCTGCTCTTGCCCCATGGCCTCCGGGGTATTGTCCGTCCTCCATCTGGCCCTCGTCCCTGGTGCCCTGTGCAGTCCGATGCCAGGGTAGCCTTCTCGAGACAAACATCTGGCCCTGATGGAACACTTCCATGGATCTCGTGTGATGCGAGGATGATGCCCTGCGCTGGAAGGGGGCTGCAGGTCCCCAATCAGGAGAGCCATGTCTCCCTTTTCAGCATGGCCTGCCCTCCCCTCAGTCTTCTTCAGGGAAGCTCTCCCCACTTCCTGAGATGACAGCTCTGAACTTAAAAATGAATGTTATTTTACATATCTCTATGCCTTAGTTCATCCATGGCATGTCTTACTTAGCAGTTTTGAAGGGCTGTCTGCTCAACGAGGGGATGACCTGGGAGGGGCAGCTTTCCCTCTCATCTCCCTCAGCATGTCTCTGAGCCCTGGGGCCAGCTGTCCCACTGAGGATTGAGGGATGCGAGCCAGCCCATCCTGAGCCCAGGCTGTGTCAGCTGTGTAGACGGATGCATGTCGGAGCGGTGGGCAGCTGGCATGGGCCAGGGGCAGGCAATGTCTCCTCATTCCTTCCCTCCCTTCCTCCCAGAGGTAGCTCAGAGCAGCCTTCAACCCCTGCATCTCCAGATCCCTTGACCTATGCCTCCTGTGTTCAGCTGGTGACCTTGGAGTTTCGCATGGATTCTACCTCCCGTACCCTCTCCCGTAGCAGTTCCTGGATCAAGGTCGGACCCTTGTCTGCTTTTGGTCTTCTTCCTGTCCCACACCAAGCCCACCCACCTTTGCATCTTCCATGTATGTGCTTGGAAGCAAGCCCATCCACAGGGAACCTATTAGCCAAATGGATCCAGGCAATGAACATTGAAGTAGAGATCCAGGATCCATAATAAACCTGCTCTGAAACTTGTCCCAAAGTCTGTGACTCTCTCACAATGTAACAGAAACAATAATAGCTTTCTGGACTGTGAAGTGACATGTGTCTCTACTTCCAATCTTGAATGCATAGGTGCTGAGCCTGGACAGAAAAGGACCATGGCTCCCGTGGGCTGGGATCCACAGTAAGAACTCAGTGAAATCTGAATTCAAGGCATAGAGTGAATAATTATTGTAGAGTGAATCCTCCCAAGTAGGGCTTATGCACATTGCACAGGAAAAGCTTTTTCAAAGAGGTTCCTGAAAGAAAAATCTTTTTTAAAAATTTATTTTAATTCCAGTAGAGCTAACATACAGTGTTACATTCATTTCAGGTGTACAATAGAGTGATTCAGTAATTCTATATATTACTCAGTGGTCATCAAGAAAAGTGTCCTCTTAATCCGCTTCATCTATTTCACTCATCCCTCTATCCACCTCCTCTCTGGTATCCATCCGTTTGTTCTCTATTGTTAAGAGTTTGTATTTTGCTGCACCCATACTCAGGCAACCCTGTTTGGGTAGAGTTGCCCTGTCCCCTGCGAGGGGGGATGGGTGTGGGCAAGCTGTGAGCCAGTATTTCCAGGCTTTTGTTCCCTGGCGGCTTTCTCTGGCGGTCTGCTGTGCCTCTTCTGAGAGTCAGAGCAGCAGAGGCTGAATTGTCACAGAACAGAGGGATTGCGGCCTGTTCTCCACGGATGTTCTGGCCACTTTAACTCCGTTACTCATTGGTGCTTCTCAACCCCGTAGAGTCCCTGGATGTGTGCCCCACACCTGGTGTCCCTGCCCTCACTTCCAGGGCAGGCACATCTCTGTCCTTTGTGTTTCTAAGGCCACCAGCCACCAGCTGCCCCCTAGAGCTCCCAGATCTCCAGGTCTCAGTCTGGATCCCGTGAGCACACCAGGATTATGGAGTTTCCTGAGAAGCCTGGTGGCATTCCACCTCCTTCAGGGTCTCAGTCTGCTGTTTCCTGGGTGCCAACCACGAGTCCGCCCACTCCCCCATGCAGGTGGCCCCCCAGCCTCCAGCCGCCCCGCATACTCCCAGGTCTCTGGGTCTGTCTCTGCCCAGTGAGCACACCGGGATTCCAGAGTTCCGTGAGAAGCCTGGTCTGCTGTTTCCCGGGTTCTGACCAGGAATCTGCCCGCTCCCCTGGGCAGGGGGCCTGCCAGCCTCCAGTGGACCCGCACACGCTCCAGGAGCTTCCAATCTCATTCTGGATCCCATGAGCACCCTGGGATTCCTGTGTTCCCCGAGATGCCTGGTGGTGTGCTCTCTGGGC
>NW_024426578.1:0-11068 GCF_017311325.1 Ursus maritimus
CACCATGCAATACGTGCCCTCCTTCCTACCCATCACCGGTCCATCCTGATTCTTACTGAGAGTCCTAAAGGGACTACTTCAAAGGGGTCAACAATCATGTAGATGTTTAAACCCTGATGTGTTTATTAAAACAGCCTCTTAATAAATACACTTAAGATAAACATAACGTGAAATTGAGGACGTTTCGCCAACTCTGACCTCATCAAAGCAGTGAAGATTTTCTGTATAAACGGAGATATTGCCCCACGTAAATCCTTTTAGACAAACATGAGGACAGTACCTTCCAATGGAGAAGCACATACGATGTCCTACTAATTGACAGCAAAGCTGGTCCAAGAAATGGTAACCTTCTGTTGGTTTGCGTAGAGCCACATAACACTGTGACTACCTCAGGAGGCTACCAATACATCTTTGGAGAAGGCACGAGGCTGAAGGTTTTACCAAGTGAGTATTACCGACAAGACTTTATTTTTAAAGGTGTTTGTGTTAAAGGGTCCAGAAAAGGTAAAATAAGGGAAATAGTCATTATAAACTATAGAAGCAAGCATTACTGCAACCCGAAGTGGAAATTCTGGGTCTCTCTACCCCGGACAGGAGAGGTAAAGGAGAGTTCTGACACTCGCCATGATGGACTTACCACCATTTTCATTAGAATTGTATTAATCATTAGAAAAATATTTATTAACTAAAGAGCCTGAGAGACTCCTCTAAACATAGTAGGACTTCTTTGTTCCTTTATTCTCTTCTTTTAAAACTATATTCTCATTCCCCCCTTTCAACTTACTTTTCCCACCCTTCTTTTGGCCTTTCCCCTTGTAAGCATTCATATTTTGAGAAACCATTATATCCACTTCTTAGCCTGTCACTTAAGACTCTAAAACCTGGGCCATTTCCATTCTCTAAATTTATTCCCAGGCTTTCCCTTCCACAAATGCCGTGCTCTTAGTAAATGGGACACCTACTTCCTCTGAATGTTTACAGAAGCCCACACCTATACTTCGTGTCCATAAATCAGTCATCATGGACCCACCACTATAAACAGACTTGCACACATGAAACAAATTGAGTTTCACAATGTCTTAGCCAGGACACTGCATAGGTGACACCAGACTTAATTTCATAGGGAGAGTTTGAGAAATTATATCCCTTTTTAAAAATGAAAGAGGCTTGGGAAAGTGATCCAGCAGGCAAATAGCAAAGTAGGAGGAAAAGAGATCCTTTTGTAATGGACGTGGGAGGGACGGATCGGTCCACGGGAAGATACTCTCTGGAGGAGGAACAAGACTGACTAAATCCAAGTAGGAAATTTATGGACTGCCATATGACCTGCGTGTTTCTTGCTTTCCCTTTGGAATGGCCCATTCCTGATCGTTGCTTGTTAAGCCCCTGGTCCTCCCAGCAGCCCGAGGGCAGCAAAGGGAAGGACACCGTGCTATACCCTCAGCTGTGGTGCGCATGAAGCTTCCTTCTCAGATTTTCCTTCAAGTTACCCTCAAAATTAAGAGAGATACCAAAGGATCATCTAGACAGATTAGGAGAAGCTGCCGGTAAGAGAAAGATTTCCTGTTAACCCTTGAGATGTGTTACCTGGGGAAAGGGACAGAAAGAATAGAAAAATCTACCCCAAGACAAAGAGGGAAAGTGTCCTTTTGCTCATGACCATCTAAGCAGGGAGTGAAAAGGTCTGGAGTTGGAGTCAGTGAATTCAGGGCTGGCCAGTGCCTGCGGATGTCTCTGGTTCTTTGGAACGAGAAGAGGTGGGAATCTCCTTTGACGTTCCACAAGCTGGACCTCGGTCAGAGGTGTCAGGCTCCAACACCCTGAGGGGTGGACCAACATGCTGACCCCTCGTGCCAGGTGGGCTCTGGCAGCTGCCCTCAGTCTCTCCCCCAGTGATGACAATATCTCTGACTGCTTGGGCTTGGAGACACAGGCATGAACCGTTCCTACTTTGTCCAAATAAGGAATATGATCTTCAGAACCCCTGGAGAATTATTATCTAAAACACCAGAGGATCGGCTAGGTTTCTGGCAGTCAGCATTCTGGGCTTGGGCAGGAAAACTCCCTCTTCAGACTATTTAGAAACAATATCCTTCATTTATCCAATGTGGAAACAGTCCTGAAATCCAAGCTGGTGCTAGGATTCTGTGCCAGGTTATTACTGTGACAATTACTTAATATTCTCAGTGCTCACAGTATCGTTCCTTCCAGAAGATCTTTAGGGAAAACTTAGTACAGTTTCTAGGAGGTTTGTGATGAGCTGAAGATCATTGTGTGAAAAATAATGCAGGCAACAAGCTCACATTTGGAGGGGGAACAAGGTTAATGGTCAACCCCCGTGAGTATCTCTGCTGAATCCATAATGAACGCTCTAATTTCTAAAGGAAGCTGTGGCACTGAGCTTCATGTCGGGGGCTGTTCTCTCCACCCAATTTTATTTTTTAGGTTAATTCCGAGTACGAATCCTGCTGATGATCCAGTGTGTACACACGCCGTATGCACGTGTGAATGCGGCCACGTGTGTGGTCGCCTGGCAGAGGAACAAATAGGCTGGAGAAGAGCAGATTCCTTGCCTTTCTGTCTTAAGCGTTGGGTCAGAAAGTTCTGACTGTGTTGAATGCAGGGTGAGCAGGATGGGGAGTGGGAGAATCCTTCTCCAGCGGCCTTGCCAGGATTGCACCAGTCCTTGCTGGTCAGGGGGCAGCTCGGTCTGAAGGTGGAGGGATGAACTATTTAATCTGAGAAGAGCCTTTCCATGCCGACCATGCTGTGAATTGACCACAATAATAAACAGTCTCCACGGCCGCCTCTTTGGCCAGGGTCCCAGCTGGAGGAGCACGCTGGCTGGATCTGGGGATTGAAAGGGATTTCCTGATACACATTGGCCTGGTCGGTTTCTGTAAAGCTTCCTAGGACTGTGTAATATTGGCAACAACCGTAAGCTGATTTGGGGATTGGGAACAAGTCTGGCAGTAAATCCAAGTGAGTCTTCAAATTAACTCTCTCAAAGCTGTCTATGCAGTTTGAAATATCTCAGACACCGTCTCCCTGTTTAGCCCTAATGTTTAAAATGTGCACTCGTGGGTAGTGTTTTTCTCCTGTCCACCCAAGCCGAGCCCTTGCTTACCCTTCAATCGAAATAACTAGATAGAGGGATCCAGAAATGCATGGTAGAAGGCAGTTGGAGTATTTGATTGTTTTCTTATAGAGCAAACAGGAGGGCCCATTCCAAAAAAAGGCCATTAGGGAGCGTTGGAAGTTGAAGAAGATGGGACTACGCATTGTATGTTCCAGCCTCCTCTGTCCACACGGTGCCAACCTCACATGCGCCATTGTAAATACTGTTTCTCCCCAGCCAAAGAATAAGTCAAGCGCTGCTGGGAACTCCCAGGACTCAGGGCCATCCTTGTGGCCACCCTGGAAAGTGCTTCCCCACCATGGGCAATCCAGAATGACTCAGACTTGCCATAGAATTACTGCATCTCTCAGTCCTCTTTGGCTTATAGGCTTATAGTGGATTTGCTCGAAGTAACAGGAGAAGAGTTGGTTTCATCCTCATTCTGGCCTCCCCCGAGAAGTTCTTCTCTCCGAGAATCTTCAGGAGGATCTTAAAGACCACCTAACCTGGTTGGAATTGTGCTTCACGCCACTAGGCTATGTTCCCAGCAGTGTTTGCTGTGGCTTTGGCTGGGGCCAGCTCCAGGGCGGTTCTAGGCTTGGCAAAGCTCAGGCAGAAGAAGAGGAGTTCACAGTGGAGCCTTCGGGGAAAGGCATCTTGGACATAGGTGTTAATGAACTTCTAAATGAGCTTCTGTGTGTTAACCTGATAAGACTCTCCAGGGAGAAGGTCACCGTACCTTTGCAGCTCTAAATGTAAGACCTGCGTTGCAAGAAAAAAAATGGGAAATGTCAATTGCGGTGCCAAAATGAAGAGACCAGGTGTAAATACTGAGTCAGTTTTAATGTTCAGTTTATGAAATGTAAGCCTTTCAGGGACTGCAGGTACATTATTAGGGTCAGTGAGCCAACTGTTTCGTCAATGTTACTGGCATACACGCTTCAAAGGAGAACCCCAAATAGAAAAAATGGCTAACAGCATAGAGCTTAAGAACACGAATTTTAGGGGCGCCTGGGTGGCACAGCAGTTAAGCGTCTGCCTTGGCTCAGGGCGTGATCCCGGCGTTAGGGATCAGAGCCCCATATCAGGCTCCTCCCCTATGAGCCTGCTCTTCCTCTCCCACTCCCCTATTGTGTTCCTCTCTAGCTGGCTGTCTCTATCTCTGTCGAATAATAAATTCTTAAAAAAAAAAAAAAGAACATGAATTTTAGAATCGAACTGCCGGGCAAACTGAACTCTGCCGTTTACTGGTGTGTGACCTGGGGCAGGTTACCTAATCTCTTTATGCCTTGTTTTCTCATCTGTAAAATGGGGATAATAAAACTACTTAACTCACTGAATTGTTATGAGATTAAAAGAGTTAACACTTATAAAGGGCTTTGCCTAGTGGCTGGCACAGCGTAAATCTTCAACAAACATCAGTTATCATTACTAGATCAGGTTGCTGGGGAGAAGGAAGAGGGAAAATCACATCCTTTGAAAGTTGCCACTGCATTCATGTTTTGGCAAATCTTCTCCGCCTTCTCAACTTCTAACCGAGGGCTTTAACTGTTTGGTTCTATTTTCCCTTTGTACTACTTAGTAGGATGTGTGTAAAACCTGGCCAATAGGGTCTTCCCTAACCCATTCGGTTTCAGCTAGAGGCAGAAAGGGGGGCAAGACTGGAGGTGAGCTGGGTCTGGAAATTCTAGGCTAAGACTGAGAGAATAGAAGTCTGGCTGACCTTGAAGAAATAAAAACTTTCAATGTGAGAGGTTCACAAAAACTAAAAGTGATTTTCCTAATATTTTACTCGGGAAGAAACCACCCCTGTGGCCACTAGAATTCTCTAAGAACTGTCGTTCAGGGAGAAAACTGTCTTTCAAGCATGGAAACAGCAAGCTCTTATTTGGAAAAAGAAAAAAGAAAAGAAAAAAATGGGGGAGGACAGAAGAGAAACTGTTGGTGACTTGGATTTTTTTCTTTCTTTTTCTTTTTGTTTTTTGGTCAAGAAACACGGAAGACTGCATTTTCCATTAGGATGGTTTTTAAAAGGCTGTCACCAAGTAGGAGTCGAAATGTGTATAGTATACCCCGGTGAGCTTTATAGAGGAAGAAGAGGAAGGAAATTTAGCAGAGTGCAGGCTTTTTGTACTGGGCAGAAACACTGTGCCAATTTCTGGGACAAACAACCTCGTCTTTGGGACTGGAACAAGACTCACCGTTATTCCCCGTAAGTCCTTTACCACTTGAGAGAAAGCCCTTAATCTAGAATGACCAGCTCTCACATCCCAGACACCTAATGAATTTCTAAATGAGCTTCCGTGTGTTACCTGATAAGACTCTCCAGGGAGAAGGTCACCGTTATTTTCCAGGCTCTAACTGTAAGGCCTGTTTTGTAAGAAAAAAATGGAAAATGTCAATTGTGGTGCCAAAACGAAAACGGCGAGGTATAAATGCTGGACCAGTTTTAATGTTCAGCTTATAAAATGTAACCCTTTCAGAGGAACCATTTCAAGGCACATTTATTAGTTTGCGTCTACACAGCACAATTGTCCAGTTAATTTGATGAATGTCAGTAGCCGATCCAGATATTCAGGCACTTCCTTGAGAAACCTTCTTTGTGCTCAAAATTGCCCGAATTGACTGTCACATTACCTAAATAATTGCCAGATCTGTTTTACTTTGTGCTGTATAGACTCAGCCTAATAAAAACAAATGCTGTTGTGTTTTTTCCCCAGTCTGTCTCCTCTCCACACAGAAAGTTCCCTTCTAGTCGCACAAAGAAGAGATACCCAGCAAGCCATCTGACTTATTGCTGCTGCTATTTTGCATTTAGATGACTCCTTTCCTTGGAAGAGATTAAGACACTTCATACGACTTATTAGCTAAACAGATTGACAGCCTAATTAGAAAGAAGCAGATTCTGAGTATCTTTTTGTGGCTGCTATTCCTGCCCCCTCGTGTAGAACATTTGGTCAGATGGCTCTGTGATACAGGAATAAGAAAGGGGAAGATCTTCGCGTGTAGTGCGGGCCTTCTCAGCTGTACGGGAGAGCTTGTTGCAGGAGGTAAGAACAGTACTAACTAGGTCAGGGCAACCGACAGAGCCAGGAGCATTTCTTTCCCCCAGAACTCGCATGTTCCCACACAACAGAGCGTGACAGATTTTGACATCAGCTGTTGGTGTGTGTCGACTCCCTCTTACTTGTCTCTTCTGACCCCTCCACTCCAGGTCTGTTGCTTCCACCTCTAACTCCTTCCTCTCTCCTTTGATTCCTGGCCGCCATGCCCATCCCAGCGCCATCCCCAGCACACGCTGCCTCCCGCCTCTTGAGCCTGTCAGCTGTATTCCTGAGGAGGTTAGCTCCTTGAGCCATCCTCGAACGGCTCGGGCACCTGAGGGAATGCTCCCCGAGGGCGGGCCCCAGCAGAGGCCCCAGCAGAGGCCGTGGCGGCCGCCATGGGCTACAGGAAGGCTGGAGCTGGGGGCCCCGGATGAGGAAGTGCCTCTGGAGGAAGGTCTACACGGAGTAAGGAACACCATGGTTTTCACGACACAGGAGTCTGAATCCTCCCCGGTCTGGAAGCTGTAGCTTCCACCTCAGGATCCGAGACCGGATCTCTGAAGAGGTGGCAGGTTTCTGTAGTAGAGTCAGCCGCGGTGGACAGACAGGCTCGGGGAATGTGCTGCATTTTGGGTCCGGCACTCAAGTGATTGTCACACCACGTAAGTGTCTGTTTTCATCTCTGTGCGCTAGTGTGTCCGGGAAGCCTATCGAGGAGTTCTGTTTCGTTCCCCCATTTCTCAGGGGGTTACTGGACATGTGGTTTCTGGATCTAGCTACACTCCATTGACCATGAAGACGGTCAAATGTAGTTTTAAAAATAACTTTGATTTCATTGAATGCTGCCTTTGACCGCAAAGGGAAATTAGCGTGTCCTGGGAAGCTAATCGATGCTCATTCACTGCCGCGGGGGAGGGACTGGCGTTTCTTCCTTATCCCCCCACCCCCACCCCGGGCGCTGAGGCCTCAGAATTCAGTTGACCTTTTCCATGCCTCTCCCTTCGGGCAGATTAAGTGGTCGTGTTTGCTGACTTTCTTGTGGAAAAACACATGAGACAGATAGATATATTCTCCTTCGGTTTTCACTAAGAAAGCTTTTTGTTAGTGATCTTGACAATAGACTTCAGCTAACATAGTCCCTCCTGTTCGTGTTAGTAATATCTTGGCTCGAATAAGCTCATTTCCCCCAGATTATTCAAACTGTTTTTCTCTGGTGTAACCCACGGCACTCCCACCTGCCCTCCTATCTTCCCGACACTCTCTAATAAGATAAACAAGGTCACACGTCATCAGACATATTTCACAGACACAAAAGCCGAAGCACAGACAAGTTCAATAATTTAAGCCAAACCAAAAAAATCAGAACTGAGATTAGAGTTTGAGATTCCCTGTTTTCTTGGGGTGAATTATTTTGAGCTGTCATCTTTGTGAATTGCAAACAATAAGCAGAGGCCATAGGAATGTGCAGGGCATGAAATTTAACCAAAAGGAAAATGGGCGGTTTCACCGCATTGGTGTCTTAAATGTACCTCCAAATGTTTGCGGTGGGTAGTTCCTTGACTCCAGTTATTTGGTCCTTACTGGGCCCCAGGGGGGTTTTTGTAGACCTCGGTATCACAGTGTCCACCAACAACGACAGACTCTTCTTTGGGGCTGGAACCAGATTACAAGTGTTTCCAAGTAAGTGCTGGAAACCAAGCAGCGATTTTGAAAAGATCTTTTCTGTGCATAGCCAGCTTGCTTTGATACGTCCTCACGGTACTGCTGGCCACTGGACAGGGCGCTTGGTAGGGCCATCCACGCCTCTGCCTCCTGGGCCCCAGGTCTGGGGACTCCGTGTCTCAAGGTAGAGCTCTCTGTAAACCAAATCAGCTTAATCTATATGTGAACACCACCGTTCTGACTAGAATCTTATCAGCCGTGAAAATAAGACACGAGAGAATCAGATGCATTATGACTCCAAACAAATGATCTGTTTCTCTCTTTAGCATTTTTATTTAAAATATCAGGGAAGGGGAAGCAAGTTCAACTTTGCCAATCTGAAAACTTTATGAATTATGCTCCTCTTATATGCAGAGAGACCTAGATTGACTTTGGATGGTTAGTCATTCAATTTCATCATCTGTGTGTGGAATCTGTAATGGGCAAGGGAATCAAATATAATTAAATGAGCAAATAATCTTCAGTAGTCAATATTCCTACATTGCTTTAGGTGCTTTGCTCTGGACTTTTTATCTGGGATTTATCTCTAATAGGCTCCCTGGAAGGACAGTGAAGGTTTTTGTTAAGGTTTTTGTGTTTGTGTGGATAGCAACTATCAGTTGATCTGGGGTTCTGGGACCAAGCTAATTATAAAGCCAGGTAAGTCTCAGAGATGCGCCTGTAAGAGAGAGGAGACACGAGTTGAATAATACACGAAGCGTAGCATGCAAATTGTATTTTTAAGAACAATCCGGCTTACTGGAGACAATGCACTCAACCCAAATGGGGTTTTCACTCCCAGTGAGAGGCAATGTCAGCCACCAACTCTCTTGTTTGGTCTAGTTGCTTCCAGAATGAATAATATTTAACTAGTCCTCCAAGAGAGCAGAGCTGGGTTGTTAGGGAGTATCTGATTCCCTCTGATATGGTTGGAATGCTTTCCCAAGGATAGAACCAGCCTGATATCACTGTAAGGGCAAATTCAGAGAAAAGAGAATGGTCCACAGTCAGAGACCAGCAGGGAAAAGTACTGTGTCTGCAGCCATGGCCAATCCTAGCCTCTGGCTGCTGTCTCGTGTGGGGAGCCGATGCCCTCAAAGCTTCCAGTCACTCGCTGGTGCCTCACCTCGGGTTCTGGGCCTTAGTGCAAGTCCCACAAGGATATAACTTAAAAGGCAGTATCAGGGCAGGTCAAGGGAATATGGAGACCGAAGGGGTGGCTGGCAAGTTGGCCTTTGCCGTAGTGGGACCGAGGTGTGCTGAGCCTGAGACTAAGCCCATCCTCACCCCATCCCACCATGCCCCTTCCTGCGGGTTCTTGTAAGGCTCTGAAAGGCTGTGGGAACTATGGGGGTACTACAAACAAGCTTATCTTTGGGGCCGGAACCGTGCTTTCCGTGAAGCCAAGTACGTGAGTAATGGGGTTCTGTGTCCAGGGCAAGCAAAGTTAACAGCCACTCTGATGAAAAGGAGAGCTGAATGGCTGACCTAGTACCCCCACGGTCACCCCTTTCCAATCATGATACAGTAGAGAGAGGGAAATGGAAGGAATGTTGAGATAAATCCCAGGAGGGAAAACTACTGTGGTGACGTTGGTCCCATGTGGAAGCTACAGGCTCTCTGCTCTGTGAACCCCATTTCCGGGCCACATGTCAGCTCAGGTCATACCTGTACGTGGGTAGATACAGCCTCTGCTAACCTGTGAGTACAATTGTGTGTCAGCTCTTCTACCGGCGACACTTTCTTTTTTCTTTTTCGTTTCTAAGAGATTCCAGAGCGACAGCTGGGGAGATTGCTGAGAAGTCAGGCAGAACTGACCCAAGGAGGAGGCTTAGGGTAGGCCCGTTCGATTTTAAAACAGGGACCCTTGTAACACCCTCCTCATATTTCAAACCACATTTGCCTCCCCTTTCATTTTCTCTAGAATAAGTCCTTTGGGTTTGTTCTGGACACCCACTGCTTCCAGGCTGAGAGGTCAAAACATCAGTTTTGAATTCTTTCTCTTTGAAGAATTAGCAAGTCACAGTCATGTTGGAGATGAGATCAAGTCTCCTTCTCTCCCCAAGTTTACAATTCTGTCACTCAAGCTCACCTTTAACCAAGACCTGGTACCGCTGACTTGAATGCTCACCTTCTCTCTTTTCTTCAATATCTGATGTATATTACTATCCAGCCAACACTGAGCATTGTGATAAAGGGGCTCCCGTGTGCTCTTATCCTTGCCTCTAAGATTATGACCTTCTTCATAACAAAAAGGTTTCGCTTCTTCCATTTATTGCAGAACTGGACTTTCTAAAAGTGTGGGAGATGGTGTGTCATAACTCCCTGCTCTTGTCTAAAACATCATGAGTCTATGGTGGAACTTCTTTGGGAAACGATAGGACTGTTTGCCTTTTGTCACTCTTCCCTGGTGAAATATTTTCTTTGGCTACCACATAGATGCTATTGCATGGCAAGAAAGCTTTGAAATAACTTGGCCAGTGAGTAGGGGACAGGACCTTGAAGTTTGGGGGGGAGTCTGGATGTGACTTCAGATGGCTCTGTTGCTGGGAACCGTCCCTATGGAGTAAGACTGCATCATCCCTTCAGACCTGTGTGTCTAAGGCTGAGCTCACTCGTGTGAGAGCAAGAATTAACAAATTATTTGATTCAGCTTTGGCAGATTTAAGCCTAAAAATGCAAAAAGTTCTGAAAATCTCTTAAGTTTTGTCTTTTAAAATAAAAATGTATTGCTTTATGTAGCAGAACCAATTTTTTTTTTCTTCCAATCCTCAAAGACCAATTTCCAGAGACACAGAAAAAAGGAAAGCACGGAGAGTCCAACTGCCCCTTCACCACCGTGCCATGTTTGGCGGGGTTTTACTAGGGGTTTCAGTAAAGGCAGGAAATGCTGTGGCAATAATAATGCCAGAATCTTCTTTGGAACGGGAACCCAGCTGGTGGTAAAGCCCCGTAAGTGGCCATGTTCTATTTATATTTGACCAAACAAATAAATCCCGTGAAGTTAGTGAAGATTTAATTTAATATGTAGACAAATGTACCGTTTGAAAAATGACTTTTGCAAATGCATGGAACATTCACGATTGTTGGGAATAGAGCAATAATGATAAATAGATGCAAAACAAGACCCCCCCAAACTGCCTTTAATGTGGTAGCTTAGTTCTCCTTCTTCCGAAGAGATATTGGGGCCATGAGTTATTTA
>NW_024426579.1:0-1902 GCF_017311325.1 Ursus maritimus
GCTGTCCTCAGAAATAAGGACGTCATCCATCTAGGGAATACGGATTTGTGTGTATGTTTTCATTTTAGGAAAGGCCTTGCTGTTCCTGAAAATAATACTGTAGAGCACCCTTTCCTGTTCTTATTGGCCATCAGTCAATCTTTTGTGAAGTATTCGTTTGTAAATAGACTTTTTATGGTATGGTTGATGAGCAGGAATTCTTTCTTGACAAGTCTTTGTCAGTGTGTGTATTGCAAATCTTTCCTTCCCAGGCTGCGGTTCACTTTTTCATTTTCTTATGGTCATAAGGTAAGGGGAAATGTCACATTTTTATGAAGTCCCACTGAATTCTTTTAAATGGTTAGTGCACACTATGTCCTACCCCAAGATTGACAGGTTCTACGTTTTCTTTCAGAAACTGTCCAATGAGAAGCTACAATCCATCTTAAATTTATAAATTGCATTTTTAATTCTAATAGGGTATTTATAGACTGTTTTGGATTTTCTATGTACACAATCGTATTATCTGTGAATAGTCACAATTATCCCCTCAATTCTTATACTTTTTGTTTCTCTTGCCTTCTAACACTGGTAGATTCTCCGATGCCACGTTGAATAGAGCAGCATTGTTTGAAGATTTTAATATACCTTTCTCAATATCTGACAGAAAAAGCAGACAAAACATTGGTAACAAATGTGACCTAATTGACATATAGGGAACATTCCATAATAAGTGCAGAATACATTATTTTCAAGTGGTCATAGACTCTTTACCCAAATAGATGATAGGTGGGGCCACGAATCAAGTCTACAAATGTTAAACCCTGAAATTAACTAGATTCTATTCTTAGACCACAGGGGAATTGAGCCACAGTCATAGCGAAAAGAAAACCAGGAAGTCCTTCAATGTTTAAAAATTAAATGGAACTTTGCTACATATCCTAAAGGTCAGAGAGGGAATCTCAATGGAAATTCTGAACCTTTTCTACATGAGGGCTCACACACAATGGCACTTTCTTTGTGAAGAGCATTATAATAACCTAGACAGGAGTTGAGCCTTAAGTCAGAGTTCTGCCTGCCCCAGCCACACCTGGCAGCCTTGGCCTGTGGTCCCCCTCAGCTGTCCTTTATGGTGGCCTTGAGCTAAGGGAGTCAGCATGCCCATATGGAAATGGGAAGCTCCCCTCTCATAGTGATGGTGGTGCCCCCTCCCCAGCTGCCCTTTCTGGTGGCTCTGAGCTAAGGGGGTCAACATGGCCGTATGGAAATTAGAAGCTCCCCACTCTTAGTGATGACGTTGCTATCGTATCATCCTCACCAGTCCAACAACATGATTTCTGAGTGAAATATGACACAAGAGCGACTTCTTGGCCTTCCTTCAGGTTTGAAAATCATCTGGTGAGTCATCTATTAGAAATATGGATTCAACATGTGTTCTTTCTTCTGGAAAAGAAATAGACCCAATAGCAATTATGGCTTCCTGAGCACCTGTTCTTGAGAGACATCATACTGGCTCTTTGTAGCTATTTGCCTCTTAAACCTCTCAACTATGGTGTAGATATTTTTAGGCACATTTTCAGACGGTTAGACAGGGACTCAGATGATATGAGTCACAGAGGATTTTAGTGTCAGAAACCTAAGTGGGATCCCCAAATTGACTCCAAATCCCTTGTTGTTCCATACAGGGTACTATTTCCCTCTTATCTCTGGTCTTCTCGATCTGGAAACCTATCAAGTATCAGGATTTTCTTGTCATGTGGACAACTGGAACGAATTCAGCGGGCCTTTTCACATCTGCCCATGGTGATCATTAAGATCATTATCTCAGTGGAGGACCTCTGGGTAAGATACTCAAAGATCCTTAGGAATAGAGACAGTATAATATTTTTCTGGTATTAAAGTTACTGAAACCAACTATCTTTT
>NW_024426579.1:9166-10395 GCF_017311325.1 Ursus maritimus
AGAGATAGAGACAGCCAGCGAGAGAGGGAACACAAGCAGGGGGAGTGGGAGAGGAAGAAGCAGGCTCATAGCGGAGGAGCCTGATGTGGGGCTCCATCCCATAATGCCGGGATCACGCCCTGAGCCGAAGGCAGACGCTTAACCGCTGTGCCACCCAGGTGCCCCCTGCCTTGTTAATTTTAACCATTCTAACTGGTGTAAGGTGGTATCTCATTGTAGTTTTGATTTGTATTTGCCTGATGGCAAGTGATGTGGAGCATTTTTTCATGTGTCTGTTGGCCATTTGTATGTCTTCTCTGGACAAGTATCTCTTTGTGTCTTCTGCCCATTTTTTGGGTGTCGAGTTTGAGGAGTTCTTTATAGATCTTGGATACCAGCCCTTTATCTGTAATATCATTTGCAGATATCTTCTTCGATTCCATAGGTTGCCTTTTTGTTTTGTTGATCGTTTGCTTTGCCGTGCAGAAACTTTTTATGTTGATGAAGTGCCAATAGTTCATTTTTGCTTTTATTTCCTTTGCCTTTAGAGACGTGGCTTGCAAGAAGTTGTTGTGTCCAAGGTTGAAGAGTTCTTTTGATTTTGATATGAGACAGGAATCCATTATCTTTCTTTCCTGATTGTATTCGAGTCCTCTGTCTTTCTTGGTGAGTCTAGCTAAGTTTGTCAGTTTTGTTTATCTTTCCAAAAAAGGCAGCTCTCATTTTCATTGGTTTTTTTTTCTTTTTTGGTCTTTTTAGTCTCCGTTGGATTTATTTATGCATTCCATTTTGTTATTTCCTTATTTCTACAAATTTGGGGCTTTGTTTGTTGTTTTATTTTCTACTTCTTTACCACATAAATCAGGTTGTTTATTGGAGAGCATTCTCATGGATTGATGAAGACTTGAATTTCTATGAATGTCCCCCATAAAGCTACTTTTGCTGCATCCCATAAGTTTTTGTAGGTTGTCTTTTTCATCAGTGTCAAGGTACTTCTAAATTTTTTTTTTATTTCTTCTTTGACTGTTGGTTGTTCAGTAGCATGTTGTTAAATCTCCACATATTTATTTAAGATTATTTAAGTATCTGACAGAGAGTGAGACAGCGAGAGATGAATGCAAGCACGGGGGGTGGGGTTAACCCTTGTTAGAATTACTTTTTTTTTTAAAAGATTTTATTTATTTATTCAACAGAGATAGAGACAGCCAGCGAGAGAGGGAACACAAGCAGGGGGAGTGGGAGAGGAAGAA
>NW_024426579.1:10888-11058 GCF_017311325.1 Ursus maritimus
GTTCGCACTGGACCACCACCAGAGGTGCAGCGTGCGGGGGAGCCACTGCTTGGTTTCCACAAAAGCTGACCAGGGTCTGTGACCGTGATTCCTAGCAGCTGCAAGGGGATAGGGGGCCGGGGGTGGTATACACTTCCTAGACTTTTGGTCAGGACTAGTCTGGAGCCCAC
>NW_024426580.1:0-1239 GCF_017311325.1 Ursus maritimus
TTATTTCTACTAATTTGGGGGTTTGTTTGTTGTTTTTTTTTCTACTTCTTTACCATATAAATCAGGTTATTGGAGAGCATTCTCATGGATTGATGAAGACTTGAATTTCTATGAATGTCCCCCATAAAGCTACTTTTGCTGCATCCCATAAGTTTGTGTAGGTTGTCTTTTTCATCAGTGTCAAGGTACTTCTAAAATTTTTTTGATTTCTTCTTTGACTGTTGGTTGTTCAGTAGCAAATTGTTAAATCTCCACATATTTTTTAAAGATTATTTAAGTGTCTGACAGAGAGCGAGACAGCGAGAGAGTGAATGCCAGCAGGGGGGTGGGAGAGGGATAAGCCGGCTTCCCACTGAGCAAGGAGCCTGATTTGGGGCTAGATCCCAAAATCCTGGGATCAAGACATGGGATCAGGACCTGAGCTGAAGGCAGATCCTTAACAACTGAGCCACCCAGGCCCCCCAATCTCCACCTATTTTTGACTGTCCCATTTTTTTCTTGAGACTGATTTCTAGTTTCATATCATTGTGGTTGGACAAGATTTGAAGCAGAAGGTGAAGAGAGCATTCAGATGAAAGTTTTGTTTCCTGGAGGGTTTTCTGAGGGCAGACCATGAGTTCAGTGGGGATGGAGGAAGGTTTTGTGAGACGGGGAGTGTGGTTAACCCTTGTTAGAATTACTGACTACTACCTAGAAACCTGTGTGCTACCATTCACACTATAGTCCTGATGGACTTGTACTTCATTAGAAATATTTTCTAGGAACTGTAGGCATAGCCTTCACTTAAAGAAAGGTGCCATGTGGGTCCATGGCATGACCCCAGGTCAGGAACCAGGATGTATGGTATTGTGGGGGATCAGAACCAGGCTTTCAGTGGGAAGTGACAGAAATAGGGTATGGTGAGCTCCATGACCATAGGTGAGGTCCCGAGTGACCCACTGGGTGTTGGGTTCTGTGGATCTGTCTCATCAGGTGCTGTGGAATTCAGGGACACCCTCCTGTCTGTGGATTTGTGTGGAGACAGGTAGACATCAGTGTCTGGCCAGGCACGAGGGTCACACTGGACCACCACCAGGGGTGCAGCATGCGGGGGAGCCACTGCTTGGTTTCCATGAAAGCTGACCAGGGTCTGTGACTGTGATTCCTAGCAGCTGCAAGGGGAGAGGAGGCCGGGGGTGGTGCACACTTCCTAGACTTGTGGTCAGGACTAGTCTGGAGCCCACTGAAGTCAGCCACACC
>NW_024426580.1:10463-11033 GCF_017311325.1 Ursus maritimus
CGGGGGGCCTTCGAAGGTCACCGGGGCTTGGAGGGCCCTGACCACTCTCCCATCCTGAATGACCGGTGGCTCCCCTAGAGGCCCAGGAGGTGGCGGGGCGGCAGGGTGAGTCCGGAGACGGTGCTCGGGTTCCCCAATCCCCGGCATTGTGGCGCCAGGCCCCTTGAGAGGTGCCCCTCCGTGGCCGACCTACAGTTAGGGTTAGCCCCCAGGAGGACAGCAGGCCTGAACACCGCCTGTGCGTCGAGCGGAGAGTTGGGCCGAGGTGAGGGTGCTGGTGAACATGAGCCTGGGCCCAAGTGTTTTGGTTTGGGGCGCCTTCGAAGGTCGGTGGGCGTTCGAAGGGCCCTGCCTGTTCTCCCACCCTGAATGAATGGTGGCGCCCCTAGCGGCCCGTGTGGGGCGGGGTGGCAGGGTGCATCCAGCGCTGGGGCTTGGGCGTTCCCAATCCCCGGCGTTGCACTGCAAGGCTCCTTAGGAAGGGACCCTCAGGGGCCATCCTAGGGTTAGAGTTACCGCCCAGGAGGCTGGCAGGCCCGATCCGCAGGCTGTGCGAGGAGCGGAGGTGTG
>NW_024426581.1:0-824 GCF_017311325.1 Ursus maritimus
GGGCCCTGCCCGTTCTCCTGCCCTGAATGACCAGCGGCGCCTCTAGCAGTCCGGGTGGCGGCGGGGCGGCAGGGTGCATCTGGTGGTGAGGCTCGGGGGTCCGCAATCCCAGGCTTGGTGGCACCAGGCCCCTTGGGAGGGCCCCCCCTGGGGCTGACCTATGGTTAGGGTTAGCCTCCAGGAGGGCGGCAGGCCCGATCCGCCAGATGTGCGGCGAGAGGAGGGGGGCTGGCCGAGGTGAGGGCACTGGCAAGCGGGAGCGTGAGCCCAAGCGTTTTGGCGCGACAGGCCTTCAAAGGTCGCCGGGGGGCTCGGAGGGCTCTGCCTGTTCTCCCGCCCTGAATGACCGGCAGTGCCCATAATGGCCCATGTGGCAGCGGGACAGCAGGGTGAGTCTGGCACTGGGGCTCGGGGGACCCCATGAGCCCAAGCGTTTTGGCGCGACAGGCCTTCAAAGGTCGCCAGGGGCTCGGAGGGCTCTGCCTGTTCTCCTGCCCTGAATGACCGGCAGTGCCCATAATGGCCCATGTGGCAGCGGGACGGCAGGGTGAGTCTGGCACTGGGGCTCGGGGGACCCCAATCCTCGTTGAGGCGCCAGGCCCCTTGGGAGGGACCCCTTGGGGGCCAACTTAGGGTTAGAACCCAGGAGGCCAGCAAGCCCAATCCACCGGCTGTGCAGCAAGCAGAGGGGCAGACCAAGGTGAGGGCGCTGGCGAGCGGGAGCGTGGGCCCAAGCGTTTTGGCTTGGGGGTCCTTTGACGTTCATCGGGGGCTCTGAGGGCCCTGCCCGTTCTCCCACCCTGAATGACCGGCTGCACCCCTAT
>NW_024426581.1:9197-11012 GCF_017311325.1 Ursus maritimus
GGAGCCGGGTGGGCCAGGCCTGCCACCTAGGCAGCGAGTGGAGGGGCAGGCCGAGGCGATGTCGCTGGCGAGCTGGAGCGTGTGCCCGTGTTTTGACGCGGGGGCCTTTTGAAGGTCGCTGGGGGCTCAGAGGGCCCTGCCTGTTCTCCCCCCTGAATGACATCAGCGTCCCTAGCGGTCTGGGTGGTGGCGTGGTGGAAGGGTGAGTCCGGCGCTTAGGCTTGGGGGTCCGCCTGGCCTGGCATTGCGGTGCCAGGCCCCTTGGGAGGGGCCCCTCGGGGGCCGACCTAGGGTTAGGATTAGCCCCCAGGAGGCCAGCAGGAAGGATCCTTGTTGGTGTGGCCAGCGGGGGAGGGGCGGAACAAGTGGAGGGCGCTGGAGAGCAGGAGCCTGGGCCCAAGTGTTTTGGCAAGGGGGGCCTTCGAAGGTCCCCGGGAGCTCAGAGGGCCCTGCCCATTCTCCGGCCCTGATTGACCTCCTGGACCAGTCGTGGCCTGGGTAGCTGCAGGGCAGGGAGGTGAGTCCTACGCTGGGGCTCAATGGTCTGCAATTCCCGGCGTCCGATGCCAGGCCCCTTGGGAGTTGCCATCGGGGGCCTACCGAGGGTTAGGGTTCCAACGAAAACAGTTTTCCTAAGGGGCAGACCCTATCAAAAGTGGGTGTGGCAAGGTAAAGAAAATGCCATACACTTCTCTTGAAGAAACCCCAGTGCCCAGCAATGTTCTAAGCCCTCACATCATCACTGGGCTTTTGGCAGCATGAGTGAAAACAGAGGAGCCCAGCACTGAGACCCATTTGACAAAAACCGGCTTCCAACGAAAAAATCTTTCTTCACGTGCAAACATGCTCACAGGTGCCTGTGGCAAGGTCAGGTAAATGCCATACACTGATCAGTAAGACACCACAGGGCCCGGGCACAGTCTGAGCCCTTCCCTCATCCCGGCGCTTTTGCTAGCATGAGTTCAACTCGAACGAACACAGCACGGAGACACTTGGGGCAAAAATGGCTACCGACGAAAAATATGTACTAGCTGTGGAAAACCTATCCAAAGTGGTGGTAGCAAGGTAAACAAAATGCCACACACTTATGTGTATGAAACAACATTACCCAGGCATGGTCTGAGCCCTAAAAACATCGTCACTGTGCTTTTGGCAGCATGAGGGAAACACGAGGCCCATAGCCCTGAGACCCATTTGGCAAAAAGTCGGCTTCTAATGGAGACAGTTTGCCTAAGGGGCAGACCCTATCACAAGTGGTTGTGGCAAGGTAAAGAAAATGCCATCCACTTCTCTGGAAGAAACCACAGTGCCCAGCCATGTTCTAAGCCCACCCATTGTCACTGGGCTTCTGGCAGCAGGAGTGAAAAGAGAGGAGCACAGCACCGAGACCCGTTTGACAAAAACCGGCTTCCCACGAAAGAGTCTTTCTGCATGTGCACACATGCTCCCAAGTGATTGTGGCAAGGTGAGGTAAATGCCATACACTGACCTGGAAGAGACCACAGGACCCAGACACAGTCTGAACCCTTCCCTCACCCGGCGGTTTTGCTACCATGAGTTCAACCCGAACGAACACACCCCGGAGACCCCTGGGGCAAAAACGGCTTCCGACGAAAAATATGTGCTTGCTGTGGAAAACCTATCCAAAGTGGGGGTAGCCAGGTAAACAAATACCACACACCTCAGTGTAAGAAACAACATTACCCAGGCATGGTCTAAGCCCCTAACCTCGTCACTGTGCTTTTGGTAGCTGGAGGGACCCCCGGAGGCCCAAGGCCCTGAGACCTGTTTGGCAAAAAGCCGGCTTCCAACGGA
>NW_024426582.1:0-306 GCF_017311325.1 Ursus maritimus
GAGACAACCACAGTTTCTCTGGGGGCCTGTCCTGGCGACAGACGCCTTGCATGTGCAGAAGAGGAATCTCCACGTAAGGCCAAGAAGCTGGAAGTGTCCCCCTGAACCTCTCTGCTGGTCCCCAGCTCTCCCAAGGACTCACGTTAGGACCCATGCTCCCAGTTTATAAAAGAGAAAGACGGAAAGGTGGGGAATGAGTACCCAGCGCTGCTGGGTGAGCTGAGGGCTCAGGTTTGCAGCCTGGGATCTGAGCCCCAGCATCTTGAAGCAAGAGCGACCCTCCTCTCCTAAAAGTTGGCCTGCCAC
>NW_024426582.1:654-1569 GCF_017311325.1 Ursus maritimus
AAAACTAGGGATGTACTGTATGGTGACTAACGTAATATAATAAAAAACTATTCTTATAAAAAAAAAAAACACCCGGTTACCCTTTGACCTTATAAATTATTCAAGTTCTAGGATGCTAATGAATTGTAGGGGTTTGGAAGCCAATCAAAGGAACCTCTGTTCCACTTGTGAGCCCTTGAAGTAGATTCACAGCGAGAGGCTTCGGAGTGCTCCGAGCTGTCTGCTGCTCACGGAACCCCACTGCTCAGCAGCCACTGCCCTTCCTCCCGGGGTGATTATTCTGACCGGATGGGCGGGGCCTCTGTAAACCCATGTCTGTGGTCAGGTGGCGGCTATAAAGTGCCGTGTCTGCCTGCTGGGTGCAGCTGTTTCGCGAGATCCTGCCCGGCATGATCATGCCGGCTCCGTCTCACTTTGAGTCACCTGATGCATTGGTGACTCCGGAAGGCTCAAACTTAGCCAGGAAGTAAAGGGGCCTCCCGGCCTGAGCTTCCACAGGGGCCTGGGCCCTAAACCATTTCGATCCTCTTCCAGTCTGTTGCGGGGTGGGCGACCGGCGCTCGGTGAACCACCAGAATCTGTCATAGCGGGGTATCGGGCGGCCGTTTGATCTCCGCGATGCCAGCTGAGACAGGGCTCTAGTGGGGCTGGCGTCAGGCAGTCCAGGCTGAAGCGGAGTTCTATTGGGGCCCTCCTGTCGTTAGGCCTATCATGTGAATGGATCGCGCTATACGTCTTTCTCAGGCATTTTTTGCGATTTATAGCGAAACGACCAGCACCTTATATTGCTACTGCTGCTGCCACGTTGTTTTCTTTGTTTATTATTGGTTGACGGTGTTTACGCGTGCGTGCGTGTTTTATGGCTGCTGCACGGCGCGGCATGGCGCTAAGGGGGCTAATTTTATGCACTCTAAA
>NW_024426582.1:6586-10992 GCF_017311325.1 Ursus maritimus
TTGCTGACGTATTAAGCTGGAACCCTCGTGAGAGCAGGTGGACACGCCCGTGCCTCTCACAGCCTGACATGAGCTTCAGGAACGGGACCACAGTCAGGGCCAGAGGAGGAGGACAGAAAAGATGCGAGGCCAGCTCCCAGACAGGCCTGCCCACCAGAAAGACCCAGGGGCTTCTGGCAGGGTGGCGTGAGTTTGCACAGCCCAGGCCTGCTGTGGAGACACAAGGCCTGAGTCACTTCTGAGAATCCTCACTCTAGATGGCCCGACAGTCTGGTCTCCTCATGGAGTTTCTTTATCATAAAAGGAGAATGCGCCCTGGTCTCCAACTAGCGTAAGCCCCCCATCCCCACTGCAGAGGTGGCTACCTTTGGTCCCCTTACTGTAGAGGGGGTGCCCTGCTCTCCCGCCATAGAGAGGGGTGCCCTGGTCCTTCACTGCAGAGGAGTAGGGTGTCCTGGTCCCTCACTGCAGGGGGTGCTCTCTGGTCCCTCACTGTAGAAGGGGTGGGAACATGAGGAGGCCCCACTGAGGCTGTAGGTGCCAAGAATCCTAGCTGTGGTGGTTGGCACCACTCCTCCACCTTTGCTTGGTGGCTCCCTCAGCAGCTGGATAAATGCTGGGTTCTCATGCAGTGATGCCTCTCCACTTCTCAGCCATCACTAATGGATGACAGAACAAGTCTGCCTTGCTGACAGACAGAGAGCACAAAGAGAAGGTGCAAACCTCTCAGCCTGTGACACCCCTTCCCCTCCCACCTCCCCCTTCTCCTCCACATCTGCCTCTCAGGGATAGGGCACTAGAGCCCATACGTCCAGGCTCCTGGCCCCATCATCTGTGCCTCTCATCCATCTCTGGGACCCGGGGTATGCACATGATATGCACAGGGCATGCCCAGAGGACAGACCCAGGCAGAGGCCAGAGCGGCCTACAGAAGGTGGGAGTCCTGGTCCCTGGTACAGGAGTGTGACTAGAAGAAGAGAGCTCAGCTGTCCAGGTATGCCTCCTGGCCCACACATATGCTCCCTGCCTGTTCCCCTGGGAGGGCGTGCCTCGGCTCGGTACCTTTCAACAGCACAGGCTTTGGGCCTTGTGGCTGATGGATGAGGAGTAGGTCTGCAGCTCTCCCCCGGGGCAGCTCTCGCACCTGCACAGTGAAGCAGTGGATGGGGGCGGCTGCTGCCTCGGGACCCACTGGAGCCGGAGGTTGTGCACTGTCACTTCTGCCAGTGACACCAGGAGCTCTCGGGGGCACTGGACGCTGCAACCAAAAACAGAACAGACCAGGGACACGTGACCAGCTGCTTCTCCAGGAAGGCACCATGTGAGCTCAAGCATGAGGACGCGGCTGCCTGGCGAGGCAGAACAGGGAGCTTCATTCAGTTCCCGCAGGGCACTCAAGTGCTCCCCTCACAGCCGATTCTGGACCTGCCCCAAAGTGGATCTCACGGGAGACCCTGGCTTGCTCCCAAAGCGCTGCTCTCTCCTGCCTGGAGACAGTCGGACAGACAGAGGATGAGCCCACACGTGCCCGTGGCAACCACACGTCCCTGCAACATCTCGAAGTTGACACCTGGGCTCTGCTGAGCACATCCAGGCCCCTGTGGGTCTCTCTGTGATCTCAGGCTCAGTGCATCTGCCTCTGTGACTCCTTCTTCTTCCTGGAAGCCAACCCGAGCTCTGAAACACAGACGAAAGTCCCACCTCTGCTCCTCCGCATGTCACCGCCACTCTGTCCCCACAGTGCTGGCTACTGGGAGTGCAGAGCGCAGGGAGCGGACCTGGCTCCCGAGCGTGGACTTGACTCCCAGCTGCATCTCCCCCGCCCCATCAATTGCAGCAGAGGAACCCCACAGAGGAAGGAATACTGATTGCTTATCATGAAGATGATTGATCCTTTTGAGAATGTGGGGTAATGAAGCAGTGATGATCGCCGACTCTGGAGGGTAATGGCGGGAAGGAGCCCTTCCACCTGACTGCGGTCAGCACTCCCCTGGGACACACACTTGGGCTGTCGTCCTCCTCCTCCAAGCAAGAGCTCCTGCATCCCCTCACCAGCCACAAGTGACCACCCTCTTGGGCATACTGGCAATTGGTGAAGCTCTGCTTTGAGGGGTCTACAGTCCCTGGCAGACATCCCCTAAGCTCTATGGGCCCAAGGCAGGTGGTGCAGGTGGCTGGCATGTGTGGGCTGAGGTGGGCATGCATCCCCAGCCCCAGCAGCAGCAGCCCCGCTGTGGACCAGGGTGCCTCCTGGAGTGGCACTCCTGATAATGCTTCCATCTTAATTTAAGTCACGCCACACCTTTAGCAAACCTGGCTTTCCCTGTGCCTTAGAAAGTGCTGAATTTCTCACGGGGCTGCATCAACTCTGAGGAAGATGGCAAGAGCTTTAGGGAGAGGCACTCAGGGCCCTGAGCATGCCCCGGACAAGAGGGAGCCTGAGGACCTGGGCCAAAGCTGCAGGAGGGGTTCTCCTGGCTCCTGTGTCCGGTCTCACCAAACCTGCCTCCCCTGCGCTAAGTGGTGCCAGGTCAGACAGCACTATGTGCCAAAAGCCAGGGGCCATCTATGCATGGTTGCCCTCCACCCACCTCAAGCTTATGCCTCCAGTGACTTCCAAGGCTTCCTTCCTCCAGTTAGCAGTAGAGGTAACCTTGTCAGAGGAGGGGCTGTGCATTTGTCTGCATCCTTGGGGGACTGAGGCTTGGCGGTTGAGGTCGGGGGACTCACAGCAGGCTACTGGCCTTCCCCTCGAAGGTGTGGGAGCTCCTGAAGCCTGGAGCCACAGATGGGGGACACCAGCGTCCCCCCGTTGGCCATCGCAAGGGTCAGCCGTGTGCCTGGGCCGAGCAGCCCTGTCCTGAGCAGCTGGGTGTTCCAGCCGGGGCGGCCTCCGAGCAGGTGCCAGAGCTCATGGGCCCTTCCACCTTGTGGGGCATCAGCTTCCCCAGCTGCTCAGCCTGCTTGTGAGGGAATTTGAGAGAGCAGTGAGCCGCAGTGCCTGGAAGGTGGCCAGAGCGTGGTACGGGCTCAGTGCATGCTAGGCTCCTTTGCCTTCTACCTTTTGTAGGTTTCAGATCGGCCCTTGGGATGGTTTTCCAAGCACTCTGGGCTCAATTCATGCCTCCCTAAGACTGTCTAGATCTTCTCCTAGAGTGATCCCGCAGGCCACGGGGACACTGGCTCACATTCTGAGTGCAGCCATGGCACCAGCTCTGTCCCTGGAGTTCTGCGGACCATGCTGGCCCTCAGGCTTCCCAAGAAGCCACCAGGTGAGTGCAGGGAACAGAGAGTGGAAGGGCCTTGCCTAAGGTCACACAGCTCCAGAGCCTGATGCTTGGGGACTCCCAGAGCCCACCCGTTTACTCTGTGCACAATCACCTTCCTGTCATCCTCTTCCCTGAGACCTCTGGGTCTGGCCCTGATCTCCCAACCTGGAGTTGGGGCGGCCCTGGGGAGGGAGTCTGCTGAGGCAGATTCCAGAGTGAGGCTGGAGGGCATGTCAGGCGCTCGCTGAGATGGGAACCCACAGCAGATTTCTGTAGGTGGAGGATACTGAGTGTCTGTGGAGGGTGTCCACGTTACGGCCTCACAGCTGTGTCCCCGGCAAATGACTGAATCCGTCTGGGCCCCACTTCTGTAGAACTGGGGCTCACAGCGCTTTGTTCCCCAGGCCTTTGTGAGGATAAACCAAGACAATGTACAATAAGCATCTCACCAGTGCTTGGAACGGAAGCAGCGTCCGTGGAGACAGATCTCCCTATGACTGCTGGGCAGAAAACTTTTTTATTGAGCCCCTGATGAGCTGGGCACCTGGTTTTGACCATCAGCGATCAAGTTCCTGGCTTCAGGGAGCTGCGCTCCAACAGGATGACTCAGAGCCACCCTGGGCCAGTTACACAACCTCGCTGAGCCGCGTCTCCAGCTTTAAATCTGGGACATTCTTGTCTTTCTGGTAAATGTCGGGCTGTGCAGACATGCAACAGTGCAGGTCCTGACCCAGGAAGCCATGGACCCAGCAAGTTCACGGCTCCCATTTAGGCCCAGCTCTCCTCCCCACAGCACCACAACAGTGGACTTGGGCCGCGGGGTTGTACGTCTCTTCTCAGTGGTGATGACGGTGGCCACCAGCGGCAGCCCCTAGTGGTGTTTCATCTTGGCCAAAAGCCTGAAGATGTATGCCGACTCCAGGGCCAGCTTGGCTGCTGTAAACTGCCTCACCATGGTCCCCACCTCCACCGTCGTGAACGTGCTGGGGCTGTTTGCTGGCCAGGCGGTAAGGGATCTGGTACCCTGTGGACAGGGCAGGAGGACCACACATTGGTCACGTCACCCCCCTCAGACCCCGCATTCCCGCCACCCTGACACCACCACTCTGCTTTCTTTCCCCGACATTCTTCCTCCTC
>NW_024426583.1:0-166 GCF_017311325.1 Ursus maritimus
CCCCTCCTAAGGCGCCTGGCGCCACGCCAGGGATTGGGGACCCTGAGCCCCAGCGCCAGATTCACCTGGCCGCCCGCCGCAACAGGGGCCGCTAGGGGCGCCGCCGGTCATTCAGGGAGGGAGAAGGGGCAGGGCCCTCCGAGCCCCCGGCGACATTCGAAGGCAA
>NW_024426583.1:9818-10033 GCF_017311325.1 Ursus maritimus
CCTAACCGTAACCCTAACACGTACTCTAACCCATACCCTAACCCATACCCTAACCCAAACCCTAAACTGAACCCTAACCCATAACTTAAACCGTACCCTAAACCTAACCGTAACCCTAACAAGTACCCTAACCCGTACCCTAACCTTAACCCTAAACCCTAAACCCTGACCCTAACCCATACCCTAACTCATACCATAACCCGTACCCTAACCCT
>NW_024426583.1:10313-10985 GCF_017311325.1 Ursus maritimus
GTACCCTAACCCTAACCCGTACCCTAACCCTAACCCATAACCTAAACCGTACCCTAATCCGTACGCCAACACTTACCCTAAACTGTACCCTAACCCGTACCCTAAACCATACCCTAATGCGTACCCTAACCCGTACCCTAACCCTAAACCCAAACCCTAAACACTAACCCATACCCTAAACTCTAATCGGTACCCTAACCCATAACCTCTAACCTGTAACTCCTAAACCCAACCCTAACCCATGCCCTCTCCTTACCCTAATCCTAACCCCTACCCTCACCCATACCCTAACCGTAACACATACCCTAACCTTAACCCGTACCCTAATCCGTACCCTAACCACCGGGATTGGGTACACCTGAGCCCCACGACGGGACTCAGCCTGCCACCCCTCAGGAAACCATGCCCCTTGGGGCGCCACAGAGCATCCCGTGCAGAACCGGTAGGGCCCCCCTGAGCCCCCAGCGATCCTCAGCGGCCCCCTACACACCAACCCTGATGCCCACACTAATCCCGCCCCACGCCTTCCCTTCAGCCTGCCACCGAGCTCGTCGCAAAGCCGGCAGATCAGGCCTGCCGGCTTCCTGGGGCATAGCCCTGACTCTAGGTAGGCTGGGGAGGGCCCTCCCCTGGGGCCCGGTGCCGCAGCCCCGGGGACTGGGGACACCTGAG
>NW_024426584.1:0-1738 GCF_017311325.1 Ursus maritimus
CTCCCGCTCCCCAGCGCCCACACCTCGGCCCGCCCAACCGCTCGCCACACAGTCAGCCGATTGGGCCTGCGCACCTCCTGGGGGCTAACCCTAACACTAGGTCGGCGTCCGAGGGGTCCCTCCCAAGAGGCTTTGTGCCGCAACACCAGCGATTGGGGACCCCCGAGTCCCAGCGCTGGACTCACTCTTCCACCCCGCTGCCACACAGGCCCCTCGGGTCGAATCCGGTCATTCCGGGTGGGAGAACGGGCAGGGCTCTCCCAGCCCCCAGCGACATTCGAAGGTGCCCCGTGCCAAAACGCTTCGGCCCATGCTCCCGCTTGCCAGCGCCCTCACCTTGGCTTGCCACTCCGCTCGCCGCGCAGCCGGCGGATCGGGCCTGCGAGCCTCCTGGGGCTAACGCTAAACTTAGGTCATCCCCCGAAGGGCACCTCCCAAGAGGCCTGGCGTGGTAACGCCGGGGATTGGGGACCCCCGAGCCCCAGCGCCTGACTCACGCTGCCGCCCCGCCGCTACCCGGGCCGCTTAGGGGCGCCGCCGGTCATTCAGGGCGGAAGAACGGGCAGGGCCCTCCAAGGCCCCGGTGACCTTGGAAGGCCCACCGCGCCAAAACGCTTGCGCCCACACTCCCACTCGCCAGCGCCCTCACCTCGGCCCACCCCTGCGCTCAACGCAGAGCTGGTGCATCGGGCCTGCAGGCAACCTGGGGGCTAACCCTACCTGTAGGTTGGCCCTGAGGGGCCCCTCCCAAGGGGTCTGGCACCGCAACGACGGGCATTGGGGACACCCGAGCCCCAGCGCCGGACTCACCCATCCCCCCCAACCCCCGTCGCTACCGGCTCACCGCACATCTGGATGATGGGGTCTGCCGGCCTCCTGGGGTTAACCCTAACCCTAGGTCGGACCCCAATGGGCCCCTCCCAAGGGGCCTGGAACCACAATGCTGGGATTGGGGATCCACAAGGCCCAGCGTCGGACTCACCATGATCCCCCAATGACACCTGGGCCGCTAGGGGCGCCACCCGTCATTCAGGGCGGGAGAATGGGCAAGGCCCTCTGAGCCCCCGGCAACATTTGAAGGCCACCAGCGTGAAAGCGCTTGGACCCACGCTCCTGCTCGCCAGCGCCCTCACCTCGGCCCACCCCTGCGCTCAACGCAGAGCTGGTGCATCGGGCCTGCAGGCAACCTGGGGGCTAACCCTACCTGTAGGTTGGCCCTGAGGGGCCCCTCCCAAGGGGTCTGGCACCGCAACGACGGGCATTGGGGACACCCGAGCCCCAGCGCTGGACTCACCCATCCCCCCCACCCCCCACACTGGGCCGCTAGGGGCACCGCCGGACATTCAGGGCGGGAGAACTGGCAGGGCTTCCTGAGCCCCGGCGACCTTCGAAGGCACCCCGTGCCAAAACTCATGGGCCCATGCTCCCGCTCGCCAACGCCCTCACCTAGGCCCACCCTTCCACTCACCGCACAGCAGGGGAATCGGGCCTGCCGGCCTCCTGGGGGCTAACTGTAACCCGAGGCCGACTCACGAGGGTCCCCTCCTGAGGGGCCTACTGCCACAGAGCCAGGGATTGGGGATGCCGGAGCCCCAGCGCCAGATTCACCCTGCCCCCTCGCCGCCAACTGGGGGGCCAAGGGCGCCACTGTTCATTCAGGGTGGGAGAACGAGCAGAGTCCTCCGAGACCCCGTTGACCTTCGAAGGCCACCCACGCCAAAACGCTGGGGTCCATGCT
>NW_024426584.1:1778-2470 GCF_017311325.1 Ursus maritimus
GGCCCCCGAGGGGCCCTTCCGAAGGGGCCTGGCGCCGCAACGTCTGGGATTGGGGACCCTTGAGCCCTAGCGCCGACACAACCTGCCGCCCCACTGCCACCTGGGCCGCTAGGCACACCGCTGGTCATTCAGGGCAGGAGAACAGTCACGGCCCTCCGAGCCCCTGGGGACATTTGAAGGAACCCAGCACCAAAACGCTTGGTCCCATGCTCCCACTCACTTGAGTCTTCACCCCGGCCCGCCCTCCGCTTGATGCATAGCTGGCGGATTGGGCCTGCCAGCCTCCTGGGAGCTAACCCTAACCCTAGGTCAGCTCCTGAGGGGCCCCACACAACGGGTCTGACGGCACAACACCCGGGATTAGGGACCCCTGAGCCCCAGTGCTGGACTCACCCTGCTGCCCCGCTGCCACCCGGCCGCTAGGGGCGCCCCCGGTCATTGAAGGTGGGAGAACTGGCAGGGCCCTGCGAGCCCCCCCGCGACCATCAAAGGCCCCCGCGCCAAAACGCTTGGGCCCATGCTCCCGCTTCCCAGCGCCCTCACCTCAGCCCACCCCTCCGCTCCCACACACCCCGTGGATGGGGCCTCCTGACCTCCTTGGGGCGAAACCTAACCCTAGGTCTTTCCCCGAGGGGCCCCTCCCAAGGGGCCTGGAGCGGCAACAACAGGGATTGGGGACCCTGCAGCCCCAG
>NW_024426584.1:4697-6448 GCF_017311325.1 Ursus maritimus
CTCCTGGGGGCTAACCCTAACCCTAGGTTGGACCCCGAGGGGCCCCTTCCAAAGGCCTGGCGCTACAACGCCGGGGATTGGGGACCCCTGAGCCCCAGCGCCGGACTCATTCTACCGCCCCTCCCCTACCTGCCCCTAGGGGCGCCGCTGGTCATTCAGGGCGGGAGAACGGGTAGGGCACTCTGGGCCCCCGGTGACTTTCGAATGCCCCCAGCGCCAAAACGCTTAGGCCCACGCTCCCGCTCGCCAGTGCCCTCACCTCTGCACGCCACTTTGCTCGCCGCGCACCCAGCCGATCGGGCCTGCCAGCCTCCTGGGGGCTAACCCTAACCCAAGCTCGGCACCCAAGGGGCCCCTCCAAGCGGCCTGTTGCCACAACGCCGGGGAATGGGGACCCCTGAGCCCCAGTGCCAGTCTCACCCTGCTGCCGTGCCACCATCCAGGCCACTAGGGGCGCTGCCGGTCATTCAGGGAGGGAGAATGGGCACGGCCTCCGAGCCCCCAGCAAACTTCGAAGGCTCCCCGCGCCAAAAAGCTTGGGCCCACGCTCCCGCTAGGCAGCGCCCTCACCTGGGCCCGCCCCTCCGCTCGCCGCACAGCTGATGGATCAGGCCTGCGGGGCTCCTGGGGGCTAACCCTAACCCTAGCTGGCCCCTGACGGGCCCCTCCCAAAGGGCCTTGCTGCCCAACACTGGGGATTGGGACCCCCGAGCCCCAGGGCCGGACTCACCCTGCTTCCCTCCCGCCCCCTGGGCCTCTGGGGGCACCTCCGGTCATTCAGGGCGGGAGAACGGGTAAGGCCCTAAGAACCCCCGATGACCTTCGAAGGTCCCCCGCGCCAAAATGCTTGGGCCCATGCTCTCGCTCTCAAGCGCTCTCACCTGGGCCCACCCCTCAGCTCGCTGCACAGCTGGGTGATCGGGGCTGCCAGCCTCCTGGGGGCTAACCCTAACCCTAGGTTGGCCCCCAACGGGCCCCTCCCAAGGGGCCTGGTGCCGCAACGCCGTGGATTGGGGACCCCCGAGCCCCAGTGCCGGACTCACCCTGCCGCCCCGCCCCCCCCGGGCCGCTAGTAGCGCCGCTGGTCATTCAGGGCAGGAGAACGGGTTGGGCCCTCCGAACCCCCGATGACCTTCGAAGGCCCCCCGCGCCAAAACGCTTGGGTCCACGTTCTTGCTCTCAAGCGCCCTCACCTGGGTCCACCCCTCCGCTCGCCTCACAGCCTGCTGGCCTCCTGGGGGCTAACAATAACCCTTGG
This sequence comes from Ursus maritimus, assembly GCF_017311325.1. Taxonomy (NCBI): domain Eukaryota; kingdom Metazoa; phylum Chordata; class Mammalia; order Carnivora; family Ursidae; genus Ursus; species Ursus maritimus. The sequence continues at coordinate 5,956 of NW_024426584.1, forward strand.
TCGCCCCCGAGGGGCCCATCCAAAGGGGTCTGGTGCCGCAATGCTGGGGTTTGGGCACCCCTGAGCCCCAGCACCGGACTCACCCTGCCACCCCTCTACAACCCGGACCATGGGTCCACCCCTCCGCTCGCCTCACAGCCTGCTGGCCTCCTGGGGGCTAACAATAACCCTTGGTCGCCCCGAGGGGCCCATCCAAAGGGGTCTGGCGCCGCAATGCTGGGGTTTGGGCACCCCTGAGCCCCAGCACCGGACTCACCCTGCCACCCCTCTACAACCCAGACCGCTAGGTGCGCCGTCGGGCATTCAGCGTGGTTTAACGGGAAGGGTGCTCTGAGCCCCCGGCGACATTCGAATGCCCCCCACGCCAAAACGCTTCGACCCACGCTCCCGCTTGCCAGTGCCCTCACCTCGACCCGCCCCTCTGCTCGCCACACAGCCAGCAGATCGGGTCTGCCGGCCTCCTGGTGGCTAACCCCAACCCTAGGTCGGCCCC
>NW_024426584.1:10590-10949 GCF_017311325.1 Ursus maritimus
AATGTTGGGGCCCACGCTTCCGCTCGCCAGCGACCTCACCTTGGCCCACCCCTCCATTCGCCGCAGAGCCAGTGGATCGAGCCTGCCGGCCTCCTGGGGGCTAACCCTAACCCTAGGTCTGCACCCAAGGGGCCCCTCCCAAAGGGACTGCCGCCGAACGCCAGGGATTGGGGACCCCGAGTCACAACGCTGGACTCACCCTTCCGCCCCGCCCACACCCGGGCCACTAGGGCACCACCGATCATTCAGGGCGGGAGAACGGGCAGGGCCCTCCCTGCCCCGGTGACCTTCGAAGGCCCCCAGCGCCAAAACGCTGGGGCCCACTCTCCCGCTCGCCAGCGCCCTGATCTTCACCGCGC
>NW_024426585.1:0-10939 GCF_017311325.1 Ursus maritimus
AAAAGGATTGTTGCTGTTTTTGTCCTTCTGAAAGCAATGGAGATTATCTACTAAATGATTTTTAGCAGTGGAATGACATGATTAAATTTGTCTTTAAAAAACAAATTGAGAAGGAGGAGGTCAATGAGAAAAAATATATAGATAAAAACTGTATTTATTCCTCTGAGTTTATGTGTATCAGGAGTGTCAATCTCAGTTGTATTTTCTATTGAGTCATAGTAAAAAAAAAACTGAGGAAAAGAAATAAAAGTTACTTTATATAGCCTTGTGGCAAAAACACCTCCCTCACCAATTTTTACCAATAAAAATAACTCACTTTGGAAGTTCCAAAGGATTTTCACATTCAGGGGGTAAAAGGGAAATTAAGTAATGCTCTAGTCTAAATTAAATGAAAATTCATTATCCAAATTATTGTTGAATTTGAAACAGGTGTTCCCTTCCTACTTAGGAAGGTAAGAAATGAGAAAACTGCCACAGATTTGTTACTGATTTAAAGTGTTCTTAAAGTGAAGAAAAAGTTAAATCCTAGTGCTATACCTCTAAGTTCTTTGAGGAAATCCTCTTTAATAAAGAGAATTTATGGAACATTGGAAAGAAAAGAAATTACCAAAAAAGGGATGCGTCATTTATAATATTTGGGTCTGCCAGTATGGTTGGCCAGATAATAGGGGATTACAGTGTTACTGGTTTCAAAAGAAAATCTTGATTTATTAGTTGGCACCATGCAAGTAATGGTGTCTCTAGTGTCCATGCGAATTTGGAAATGCCCCATTTTGCCTCTGAAAGGAAGACAGAGATTAAAAATCCAGGACAGCTATTGGGAGCCTTCTCAGAGGGTTCTCATTCTATTGCCTAAAAAAGGGAGCACAGAAAGAAAATTATTACATACGAATCTGTTGGTAGGGATCTGTCTTCACAAAACTCAGCTGTTTTCGTGTAACTGTAGGAATGCCCGTGAGGTTTGAATAAAAGCAGACTTTCCTCTTTTATACTGACCTCACTTAGAAGAGAATCAAAAGATCAATGTATTCTTAAAAATCTCAAACTGACAGCTTATAATAACACAGTTTGATGTATAATTCCCTGCAAAAAAGATCACTAGGATATAACTTTAGTTTCTTGCAGCATCCCACTTCTGGAAGCATAAATCTGTATGATATTCCTGATGCTGTCATGATAGGGTGAAAAAGGGCCAATCTGAGAAGCATTGCTTGTAAGTGGAACATACTTAACACCCAAATCTGATTGCAATAAATAATCCTGGACCCAGGAAATCAGGTTTTCAAAATCAAATTGGCACTTCACGCAAATCGAGTGTGCCCATTCTTAGCCCACCCTATATATTTCCCAAGAAAAGGTAATCATGTTATAGTTGTCTGCCAGAGAGAGTAAAATTTAAGTGGGATTAATGGAGTATCGGTGATGTGGTAAAATTTTATATTGAAACATGATAAAGTTTGAGCGAGCACTATGCCTTTAAACTAGTAACATACTGCAGTAGTTTCCATGGGTGTCTATCGTGGAAACAAACAGTACTGAAATTAAGAAGGGTGAGTGCCTCATTTTGAATCTACTATAACCAACACCTTTAGATGAAGTCTTCAATAGATCCATCATATCCAAATTTCCAACTGAGAATGTGGTAATTTGAACATGAGATATGTGCTAGGTGCGCCGTTGAACAGTGAACATTTAACAAATGTTACAGAAGAGTGGCATCAGGAGGCATAGAGTTGTGAAGACAGAGGATAAAGTTCAAAGTCCATAGTATGCCTCCAGGACTGACTCCTAATTTAATCTCCAGCATCATGCACCACTAACTTCCCACATTCAAACTCAGGATTCCAGCTGTTGCCAGACAGTATCTCTTCTGAATGTTGCTATTCCTCTTCCCGCATTGCCTTCTGTTCATTTTCAGTTACCTGTAGTCACCCCGATGCACTCCCTATCTCCATCCCTGAGTTAGGGGCTCTCCTATACATTATAACTACTCTGCAATTTCTTCATTATAATGTCTATCCCACAGTTAATAATTTTCATATTCCATAACCTTTTCCCCCATGAGGCTCTCTCCTTCTTGTTCATCATTGCATCAAAGTCTTTGGTCCTATGTGTGGCTCTTGGTAAGTACCCTAAATAATTATTGATTGAATAAAGGCTTATTTGAAGGATATGTAAGTTGATCAAGTGCTTTACAAGTAAGATATTCATAGGTAAATATTGCCTCATCCACCTTATCTATGGGTCACTTGAGTTTTGGCCTGGTTCTTGGTATAATGGTTCAAGAAGATTGGAGATGGAGACTCCATTTTTCTTCTGAGCATTCTGGTTTGATTGTTTCAGAGAGTCCTAAGGCAGCCACTCAGTCTGTGGTATATTCATTTTGATGCTAGATTCTCATGAACCGTCAAGCTTAATCCTAATATGATTCATCGTTACAACTGTAAGGTACAAACTATATCTCTGGTCAGATCATGTCCACTGAAAACCATAATCACAAATAAGGAGACACTTTTACAAGCTGTATTACAGTATAGCCTTGTTGTTTGCTATAGTATTAGAAGTCTTTCTATCTTTAGCTTTTTACAGTGATCTCATTTAATGAAGTTCCAAAATGTCTTTTATAGAAGCGATTAAATCAAGTTTGATTTTGTTATGATGTACAGTCGGTTAAATCTGTTGACTTTATGAATCTGTGTCATTCAGTAATTTCTCTGTATCTGTATGGAGTTTGGAAACCATGGTTTTAGATAAAGCTTTCACTTTATTTTGGTTTGAAGAAATATGACCTTCTCTGGAAATACATAATTTTCAAAAGTACAAATATGGAAATGTTTTACTCCAATTTTCTGGAAGGAATAGTGATTTTTTTTTAGAGCATTTTTTTAAGTAGATGATAATGAATGTAAATCATTCTACAAAACAATGTGAGCTTATTTTCACATTTGTTTAGGATTAAACTGCATCCATAAACTGCTTCCACATGTATGCTAATTAACTTTGCAACAGAACCAACCCTACTTTGAGGATTATAGACAAAAGCTTCATGAAATCCTACCTTTTCAGTTCAACATTTATCACCATATTTCTGGTCATTAGGGCTCGGTTATGAGTAAGTCTATTGTGGGTCTCTTTTGGCTCAGGGCATTGGTAATAGGACATGAAAACTATCCCTGGGAGATAAAAAGATGGAACACAAGCCAGCTTGATGTAGATCCACAGTTAATACAATTTTATAGCTGTTAGTAGTGAATATAAAATTAATTAGTGGTTTCCTAGCAAATATTAAAATTAAAAAGAAAAGGTTATCTTTGCATCAGCATTAAATGGCATCATTGCTAGGAGCTGCAGAAGGCCAGAGCCTGAGTAGGCACTTAACAACATACACACCTCTAGGACTAGGGGTAATTTTAGATAACATATTAGAAGTATACTTTGATGACTTCAGGAGATTGTAATATGCCTAAGCCTATTTGGAAGGGCTTCTTTATATTGTTGCTTATTTGTAATTGCGGAAGAGTAAAATGAAAAGGAACAACTGCTTTTTGTGAGTGTGTGTTTGTTGTGTTTGTGTGTGAGAGAAAGATTATGTTTTAAATATGAGCCCTGTTTATTACCACAAATTGGTAGAGAAATAGATTCTATTATTTATTATAAGACTGTTGACTCATTGTGTTAGTGCTTTGTTTTGTTTTGCTTTGGACTAAATATGTTAACAAAACTTTTAAGAATTTTAAGAATATCTAGTTCTACTTGGTTTGAAATGTAGGTCAAAACCCTCAGAATAGCACTGTAATTCATAGTTTCCATCATATTTGTGTAATTGTTGTAATGATTCAGGTAATAATTATGAGCAAATAATGCCAGTGATAAAACTAACCAATAGCTTGAGTTTCTCAGACTAAAACAGTATCCCAGGGTTCCCATCGTTGTTCTGTTCTTTCATTTATACGTTCATTCAACAAGAGGTTACTGAACACCAGCTCTGTACCAGATAACCAAGCTAGCTATTTAGTTATGCACAGCCATGAGTAAATGAAGGCAATATGCTACTTTATTTCACAGAGCTTTCAGCCTAGTAATTGTGTGTGTTTATAATTAAACATTGTGAAAAATTTTGTGAAATATATTAAAAGGATCTTTGAGAGAATTAAGGGGAATTTACCTAATTTAGTTTGAGGGCTGAGCAAGGCCTCTAGCATTTGCACTGTTGAACTTGATTGCCTCACTATGTTATTAATAACATTTACTTGGCTTCACAAATACTTAATAATAAGGAAGAATGTTTTGTCCTCAAATGTGCACACTCATAATGGCTTTGGGGTATTTCTTTCTGTAGTGTATTGGCTGCTGGCTCCCAATATAAGTGAATCAGAAAATACTAGGGCAATGGAAAAAATGAAAGGGAGAAGTTGTATAAAGTCACTAGCTCTTTGTGTTGCCCTCTCCCCTGCAAACAACCTCTACATGCACACAGATTAGCTTCCACATATTTATCGGAGACATGGAGATGTTATTATATAATCCTGAAGTTAACCTGCTTGGGAATAATTTAAAAATCAAACCTAATCTCCAACTGCAAGCTTCAGGCTTTTTGTTTTGTTTTGCTAAATTGATGTAAATGGAATTATTGGGTTAATATCGGCCCAGTGAATATTTTCTTCTAATATACAATTCTATCATTATTTTTTCTTTGTCTACAGAAATACTATTTGTGCATGAAAATACTACATTGTGTCAATGACACATTTTGATGGTAAAAGAATAAACAGAAGGATTGAACATTTATAGATTGTAATAACCTAAAAGAAAATGAATGTTATTTTATTTAAGCAAAATTTCCCTTTTGGTGTGAAAAGAGTCTACCGAATTATTGCCCATCTCTATGTTCTATCAGAGTGTGAAATGAATCAGTGTCAATCATACTGTTTTGTTTAATGAATATTTTGGATTGAGATAATGGGAAGAGTGTTGAGACAAATTTCAGTCCATGTGAGTTTCTCCACTTCATAAAATTATACACACCTATAGAACTAATACTATGAAGGAAAAAAAAAATCGGGGTCATAATTGCTATCATCCACCTCAGAAAGAAAAGACATTTATCTTATCAGACCATAAGGATCCACTGAAATAGGTCTGAAAGGGTCTGAAGCTGCTGACAAAACCACAACACTGGGCCCAATTAACAATACCCATTTTTAATTAACAGTTGCTGACTCTTTGCCATTGAAATATTCACGCTCTAGGTGTGAAATGGCAACCCCCATTTGTCATATCTGTCAAAATTAATTTTGAAATCCCATGGTCTTCCTTCCACAGGATAAAAGTGAATAACTAGAGCATACTTCCTACCTGCCAGAAGTTCAGTTCCGGGACAAAGACTAGGAAAATAGAACCTAGAAAACTGCTTAGGTCAGCTCTAATAGTACAACTCATATAAATTATTTTCATAACATTCCTGATGCTGCAAACTATGTCAGTATATGCAGATATTGCATACTTTGGGAGAGGGTTTGAAGGACATTTTAAAGTTCTTATCCTTAATTCTTTTTAAAGGGTTTTCGTTCAAAAAATGTATTAAGCACCTCATATGTGTTAGACTCTAACCTAGGCAGATTTTTTAATTCTGAGGTCACAATATGAACAGGACAATGTGCTCTGGAGGACATTACAATCTAATAAAGAAGGAAGAACTGCCAAGTTTCTGTATATATAAATATTACAAATGGCATTATGATCTCTTTACAAAGATATGAAAGTATGCCACCATCATTGATAGCATGGCTGGGAAGGAAGTTTAAAAAAGGTTAAAGAGCATACAAACTGTTGATGCCAGAGTAAGACTTGCTGCAAATGGGGTCTTTTATACATGAAAAGTGTATTGGATTCAGCAATAATAATAGAATCATTTTGTGTATTTATTTAACATTTAATATAATATTTTGGAAACAACATATGCCCTAGTTATCTCATTTGATCCTACCATTGATCTTATGAAGTAGATAGTATTATCGTCATTATAAAAATGAAAAAAAAAATTTCAAATACCTAGTTGACCATGCTAAAGTTAAGGAGTTGGTAAACAGCAGAGCCAGTGCTAGAATGATCAACTGACACATTAATTCATGAATTTTTATTGAGTATGTATGCTCTAAGGTATTGGGGGTTGAAAATACAGAGGTGAGTAAAGCCAATGCCCTGATCTCAAAGCATTTACTTCTGGCAGAGGTGGAAGTTATGTTATAAGAAATTATGATAAAGAGGTAAAAATACAGTGCACACATCTTACCTTGTGCCAGAGGAACACAGATAAAAGAATGAGTGCTAAATTCCTCTTGTGGAGATAGAATATTACAAAAGAAAATGACATTTTCTGATCCATTTTATGATTTTCCCCCAAGTGTCTGCCTTCTTTGTCCATCCTATGTAAAATACAGGTATCATTAGAGGAAAAAAAAAAAAAAGAATCTAAAAACTTTGCACTGTTCCAGCACTTGAGGAGCTTATATTCTAAATTAAAGAACAAAATGTCACCCTTGAAGCGGAAGAGCTGTGGAGTAGTCAAGGCTGTAATCATTGCCTAGATCTCTAAGCTAAACAAAAGGGAAAATGAACAGTGGAGCATGGAGAAGCCACCTCATTCCTGATCACTGGGGAATTTACTATGACTAAAGGGAGAATTAAGCTGAGTGGGTCAAGGGTAAAAGCAAATTGGGGAGATTAAATCCAACAGAAGGTACCTGGAAATTTGTTTAAAACTCTGTACTGTGTTTCAGGTGGGCAGGGAGATGGACAAGATAAAATCCTTGCAAGATTTAATTGAGATTACAGCTATTGTTATCCAGACTCTGACATAAAAGCACAGATAAAAAACACTACCCAGAAATTTGAGGCTTGATGAAGGCATATATTAATAATTAACAATAACTCTTTTCCCTCATTTTATATGTTAATTGTTAAAATGTTAGTAAATACAGGTAGGCAGAAGGAGAAAAAAAAACAAAACAAAACAAATGCATAGCTTTCCCACTGTTAATTGGACACACACACACACAATAGTTGGATTATATTACGTATTATCTAACACAAATTCCATGCTGTGGTCCATTAATATCATCTGGGGCTTTATTTTTACTGGTTACCTATCATTTATTATATCTGTGTACCACGTATTGTATCATTCATCAGTTCTTTTAGGGCTAAAGAGCACACACACTGTTGACACCAGGGTAGGACTTGTTGAAAAGATGGAAGATACTTTGAAAATTTTATTATTCTAATGATAAGCATTCTTGTAGCTAAATCTTTCATACTTTCAAGATTGTTTCTTTATGATAGATCTGGAAATATAGCTATAAGATCAGTAAGTAATAAATATTTGAACATTTTTGGTATGTATGATCAATTCTCTTTTAAAAAATATACTGATTTGCATCTGCTTTGGTATTATGAGGTCTTATTTCTCCAAATGCTGAGCCTCGTCAAATGTCTCTTCTAGATTGATAAGAAAAAAAAGTTGTTGTAATTTGAATCTATTAATTATTGGTGTTGGGGAATGTTTTTCCATTGTATTTCCTCTCATTGATTTTTGGTGTTCCTTCTTTGTTCAGGTCCTTATTGGTGACTTTTTCTTGATTTGGGAAAAGGATTTACATATTAATTCTGTTGACTTTTTGCCCTCAGATCCACCACAATTATGATGGGGCTTTTTACTTTGTATTTTTGTATAGTGAAATCCAATCTTTTCCTTTGTACTTTGTATTTAGGTGGTGTCATAGATAAAATTTTCTTCATTCCAAATTGCATAATTAGCATCTGTATTTATTCTTGTGTTTATTTAGATCTTTAATTCATCTAGAATTTTGGTGTATGCTGTGACACGGGAATTCACTTTTATTTTACCTTGTGGCTAACAATTTTCCAAATGCTACTGAGTTCTTTCTCCACTGATTTGGCATATAATACTTATTATATTTTCAGTTATTGAATATATTTTATCTTTTCCTTATCTTTATTGGTCTGTTTCTGCTCTATTTTTTATTAAGTCTTCAAAGTTATTTTTACATATGCAGTGTTACTTCTCAAATATTATGTAACTCTTCTCTCATATATATCCTCCAAAAAATCCTTTCAACAATTTTTTCAGGGATGATAAAACAAGAGTTACTAATTTTTTATGATTGCATTAAATTCATAAATTAATTTGGGGAGACTTGAGATCTTCATACTACCCCTTTTATCTAAGTACATAGTTTCTCTTGCCATTCATTCAGGGTTTTTTTTTTTTTTTTCCCTGAGTTTCTTGGGAAATTAACAACTATTGATCCTAGAAAAACTTACATTACAGAAATCTTAGAATGCTTGTAGGCAGGACTGCAAAAACTGTTAGACTACCCCTGAATGAATTATACAAAGGCTAACTCAATCTTGGAAATGTTTACATCTTTTTCATAAGAGAGCAAAAAATGACTGGTAGAATATTGCCAAGTTAAACACTATCTAGAGACATATATGTGGTAATCAAATTAATCACTTGTAATTTTTATCAATCATCTTTATTTTCCCTAAATACAATTTGATGAAAAATATGCTGTGATTTTTTTTAAAATTAAAACATAAAACCAATTAGAAAAACAAAGTTCTGGAAATAAAGCAACATTTGTACACAGACAAAATACCTCAAAATATCAAGCTAGTGAACTTAGATGTCTGAAATAGATGTGTGCATGGGTGAATCATGAACCCCTGGTCACCATCTGAGCTTAGTTCTAGTGCCAAGGAATGTAACCAAGTTAGGTGTTTATTATGTGGTATAAAACATCAGGTTGCAAATAAATATTTGGGGACCTGTAATGAAAAACAGACTAGGAATGTAATTGCATGGAGAAATGTTTCCAGATACATCCCAAGGGACCTTGAATATGTTCTAAGTGCTGGTGTTGGAAAACTTTTCCTAGTAGCCCATGCTATTCAGAGAAAACTCATGGAAGTTAATAGAATTGTAATTTCTTTTCTGTATAAGTTCCTAGCAACAATTTTGGCTGTTTTAATGGTAGAATATGAAGGCATGACTGTAGTTTTTTCAGTTGGTTCTCTTTAATAGAGATGGATTTTTGTGAGCCATATAAATTCATACTGTATGTTGTATGGCTAAACACATGCATTAGCAATGCAAAAGAAGTTAAAAAGTTATGTCCAAGGCATGTAAAGAAGCAATGAAGTGTAACCCATACAAAAATAAAGTAAAGCAAGTAGTAGGAACTGTCTTTGAGAGGGCCCAGATATTGGACTTAGCAAACTTCAAGGCAGATATTAAAAATAGATTTAAAAAAAAAAGAAGGAAATTATGTTTAAAGAATTAAAGGTAGGTTGACAATGTCTCCTGAAATAGAGAATTTTCATAAAAGATAGAAAATAAATTTTCATTCTTTTTTAAATGAAAGTTTGGAGTTGAAAAATAGAATAATTGAAATAAAAAAATCACTAAAGGGATTCAACGGTATTGAGCTGGCAGAAGAAAGAATCAGTGAACTTAAAGACAGATCCATACAGATTATGGAATATGAAGACAGAGAGGAAAGGAATGAAGGAAAATAAGTAGTCTCAAAGAAATGTGGGGCACTATTAAGTGTACCATCATAACTAATGGGAGTACCAGAGGAGAAGAGAAAGAAAAAAAGGAGCAATCAATCAATATTTGAAGAAATAATGGCTTAAACTTGACGAGTTCGTTGAGAAACATTATTCTAAACACCCAGAAAGCTCCATGAACTCCAAATAGTATAAATAAAAAGAGATCAACACACACACATTATAGTCAAAATGTTGATGGACAAGGTTAGGGAGAAACTCTTGGAAGCAATGAGAAAAGTTACCACATACAAGGGAATCCCAATAAGATTAAAAGTTAATTTATCATTGGAAATAATGGAGGCAAAAAGGCAGTGAAAGGACATATTCAAAGTGCTGAAGAAGAAAAAAAAGTCTGAATCAAGAATTACATATGCAGAAAATTATTTTTCAAATATGAGGGTAAAATTAAGACATTTCCAGATGAACAAAACCTTAGAGAATTTGTTGCTAGCAGACCCACCCTATAAGAAACACTAAAATAACTTCTTCAGCCTGAGTGCAAATGACAGAGAGAGTAATTTAAAATCACATGAAAAAACAAGCACCACTTAATGTAATTATGTAGGCAATTATGAAAGAATAATTGCATATTTTTCTTTTTTCCTCTATTAATTGATTTAAAAATCAATCACATAAAATTATATGTGAGTATGGATATATATCATTATGGAGTTTTATATATGTATAACTTTATTGTTGGGCCTGTAGTGCACAGGAATACATTTAACAATAACAGAACTGTGAAATGGGTGAAGACAAATCAGTAGTGGAGTAAGGAAGTGACACTGCGTGGTAATTTGAATTCACAGGAACCAGTGAAGAGAAACAGAAATGGATAATTTTGTGTAATAACTTCCTTTCAGCTTGACAGACTTTCTTTAGTATTGTTCTTTATTATACCTTATAGTGTGCTTTACAGACATTGTATTCTCTCAGCTTTTGTTTGAAAATGCCTTCCTTTTGTCTTTTTTCAAATGAGACTTTTGCTAGGTATAGAAATCTATTTTGACAGCCATTTCTTTCTTTTCCGATCACTTTAAAGATGGCATTCCATGAACATGTGGCTTGCATTCTTTCCGATGAAATATAATTCATCTTTTTCTGGTATCAGTCATCTATTCTCCTTTGTGTAAAGTGTCTTCTCAGTCTGTTTATAAGAATTGTTTTTTAATTGGTCTTTGGTAATTTGATTGTGATGAAATACAGTTTTATTTGTACTTGTCTTACATGAGTTCACTGAGCTTCTTAAATAACTGCTTTTTCAAAAATTTTTTTTAAAGATTTTATTTATTTATTTGACAGA
>NW_024426586.1:0-1940 GCF_017311325.1 Ursus maritimus
GACCTTGAAGATGATGATGAAAAGCAGGAGGTGGCTACATGGAGCCGGCCCGAAAGTGCCATGGGAGCATTGCCCACAGCTACAGTGACTGGGTGCCTTCTGTGCCAGGTGTGGCTGACTTCAGTGGGCTCCAGACTAGTCCTGACCACAAGTCTAGGAAGTGTGCACCACCCCCGGCCTCCTCTCCCCTTGCAGCTGCTAGGAATCACTGTCACAGACTCTGGTCAGCTTTCGTGGAAACCAAGCAGTGGCTCCCGGGACGCTGCACCTCTGCTGGTGGTCCAGTGCGACCCTCGTGCCTGGCCAGACACTGATGTCTACCTGTCTCCACACAAATCCACAGACAGGAGGGTGTCCCTGAATTCCACAGCACCTGATGAGACAGATCCACAGAACCCAACACCCAGGGGTCACCTGGGACCTCAAGTATGGTCATGGAGCTCACCATACCCTATTTCTGTCACTTCCCACAGAAAGCCTGGTTCTGATCCCCCACAATACCATACATCCTGGTTGCTGACCTGGGGTCATGCCATGAACCCACATGGCACCTTTCTTTTAGAGAAGGCTATGCCTACACCTCCTAGAAAATATTTCTAATGAAGTACAAGTCCATCAGGACTACGGTGTGAACGGTAGCACACAGCCTGCATGGTAGTAGTCAGTAATTCTAACAAGGGTTAACCCCACCCCCCGTCTCACAAAACCTTCCTCCATCCCCACTGAACTCATGGTCTGCCCTCAGAAAACCCTCCAGGAAACAAACCTTTCATCTGAATGCTCTCTTCACCTTCTGCTTCAAATCTTGTCCAACCACAATGATATGAAACTAGAAATCAGTCTCAAGAAAAAAATGGGACAGTCAAAAACAGGTGGAGATTGGGGGGCCTGGGTGGCTCAGTCATTAAGGATCTGCCTTCAGCTCAGGTCGTGATCCCAGGAGCCTGGGATCTAGCCCCGAATCAGGCTCCTTGCTCAGTGGGAAGCCCGCTTCTCCCTCTCCCACCCCCCTGCTTGCGTTCCCTCTCTCGCTGTCTCACTCTCTGTCAGATACTTAAATAATCTTAAAAAAATATGTGGAGATTTAACAACATGCTACTGAACAACCAACAGTCAAAGAAGAAATCAAAAAAAAATTTTAGAAGTACCTTGACACTGATGAAAAAGACAACCTACAAAAACTTATGGGATGCAGCAAAAGTAGCTCTACGGGGGGGACGTTCATAGAAATTCAAGTCTTCATCAATCCATGAGAATGCTCTCCAATAAACAACCTGATTTCTGTGGTAAAGAAGTAGAAAAAAAAAAAACAGCAAACAAAGCCCCAAATTAGTAGAAATAAGGAAATAACAAAAAGGAATGCATAAATAAATCCAACAGAGACTAAAAAGACAAAAAAAAAACAATGAAAATGAGAGCTGCCTTTTTTGGAAAGATAAACAAAACTGACAAACTTAGCTAGACTCACCAAGAAAGACAGAGGACTCGAATACAATCAGGAAAGAAAGATAATGGATTCCTGTCTCATATCAAAATCAAAAGAACTCTTCAACCTTGGACACAACAACTTCTTGCAAGCCACGTCTCTAAAGGCAAAGGAAATAAAAGCAAAAATGAACTATTGGCACTTCATCAAGATAAAAAGTTTCTGCACGGCAAAGCAAACGATCAACAAAACAAAAAGGCAACCTATGGAATCGAAGAAGATATCTGCAAATGATATTACAGATAAAGGGCTGGTATCCAAGATCTATAAAGAACTCCTCAAACTCGACACCCAAAAAATGGGCAGAAGACACAAAGAGATACTTGTCCAGAGAAGACATACAAATGGCCAACAGACACATGAAAAAATGCTCCACATCACTTGCCATCAGGCAAATACAAATCAAAACTACAATGAGATACCACCTTACACCAGTTAGAATGGTTAAAATTAA
>NW_024426586.1:4069-6333 GCF_017311325.1 Ursus maritimus
AGTCTTCAGATTGGACACAAAATGCAAAGCAACAAAAGCAAAAATAAACACGTGGAACAACATCAAACTGAAATCTTACACATGGCAAAAGAAACCAGCAAAAACTTAAAAGGCCCCTGACCCAATAAGAAAAGAATATCTGTGAATCATATGTGTGAGAAGAGGCTAATATCCAAAATACACACAACACTCATACAAATAAAAAGAAAAAGAACTGTATAAAAAATGTGGGGAATATGTGAATAGATACTTTCCAAAGATGGCACACAGGTGCCAACAGACAGAAAAAGTTGTTCGACATCACTCATCATCATCCTGGAAACATCAGTCAACCCCACAATCGGCTATCCCCTCACAACTGTTGGAACAGCAATTGTCCCAGAGAAAGACACCAGGTGGGGTCAAGGGTGTGCAGACGAGGAGACACTGTGCACTGTTGGTGGGAATGGAAATTGGTACAGCCACTGTGAGAAACGGTATGGAGGTTCCTGAAAAAATAAATGCAACTACCACATGACCCAGTAATGGCTCTACTGAGTATTGATTCGGAGAACACAAAAATGCTGCCTCAAAAAGACAGATGCACTCCCACGTTCACTGCAGCATTATTCACAAGAACCAGACATGGAAACACAGACCTTGCGGGCCTTATACCATGTAACTCAGACACAGAAAGACCAATACCAGATGCTCTCATGTACATTCCACGTGGAATAAACAAATACTGAACGCATAGATACTGAGAGCAGATTGGTAGGTGCCAGATTCAGGGGTGGGGTGGTAGAAACGGGTGAAAGTGGTCAAAGTCTCAATGTTTGAGTGAGAAAATCTGACAGTCATGAAATGTTCTGTCCAGCATGGAGACTAAAACAAACCCCTCAGCATGGGGTATAGGTTTCCCTGCTCTTTGAAAGTACAGGGCTTCTGAGAAACCTTGCACAGCAGAAATGGTGTCAAGAGGAATGGCCATTAATTTACACGAACAATTAGACAGTGTGCTCAGACTCCAAAATTCCTTCTCTTTGGCTTTTGTTAGGCCTCAGGACACAAGTTTCTAAATGAGGCCCAGCATAAATGAAGATAAAGCACAGCAGAGGCCCACAAACACCATTCAACGTGCTGGTGGCTGGATGCGGAGAGCGGTTCCCAGAGGAAGGAGCTGGTTGGGGTGCACGCCGCCTCTGTCGTGCTTCTCCCCAAAACAGATGCTGAACACGATTCTCACTGTTCACCTTTTTTCATAAGAGGGAAATCCTCTTCAGGTCTCTTCCTCTTACTGAAGATGGGTAATAACGTAGTTCTGTCAAAAAGCCCAGTGTCTTACTGTGAACGTTTACAAAGTGGGGGATACCTGTACTTGAGCATTGCTGAGGGAGATGTGAAAGGTTCTCCCAGACACAAAGCTCAGCAGATCCACCGGGAAAGGCACCTTCCTCAGCATGCGGAACACGGACTACCTCCTACCCTCCGAGCAACCCTCTCCTTCCCTTCGATCAGGACAACTCACAACAGCTGGGAGTTACCGCAATTCCTCCGTTCTCCTGCTCCTAATAGCTAACCCATCAGCAAATCCTGTGAGCTCCATCTTCAAAATGGACCCAGAATAGGTCTAACCACTCCATCCAAGGCCACCTGTCTGGTCCACCCTGCCTGAGTTCCTGGAAAAGCTTCATCATTGACCTGCCTTGCCATCTTTAACCCTCTGTCATCTGTTCTCAACACTGTAGCCAGGATGGCCCAGTGAAACAAGGTCTCATGGGCTTATAGCCCTGGAATGGCTTTCTGTCACCCTCTGTCACCTCTCTGAGCTCATGTCCTAAGCTGTCTCCTGTGGCCACAGGGCCTTCTTGCTGCTCCTGGACATACCTGGAATTCTCCTGCCCCAGAGCCTTTGCACATGCTTTCCCTTCTGTTTCGAATGCTCTTGACGTGTTCTCACTCACCTTCAGAGAAGTCTGAATTGGAGTGACAGGGACAGAAGATGAGGCTGTGTGTGTTGGGTGAGGCTGGTGGCCCAGAAGAAGGTTCTCTGCCAGCTCTCCGCCTGTGCCTCACTTGTTCTCAGCCAGGAACTTTCACACAGCCCTCACCTGTCACAACTCTCACCCAGGAGACCCACAGCCACCCCTAAAGTCCACCCTGCCCACCCCCTGCTGCAGAATGCATTCAGCTCTCCTCTGGGACCCCTGCCAGCTTTACCCAGACCTAGAACTCCCCTATCTCCTGCAAAGCTCCCGGATTCCTCCTCTTCTTCCAAAATCACA
>NW_024426586.1:6857-9362 GCF_017311325.1 Ursus maritimus
ATGGTGCATGTTCCCCCTTCGAATCTGCATTTCTGTATCCTTTGGGTAAATACCTAGGAGAGCAATTGCTGGATCATGTGGTTGTTCAATGTTTAACTTTTTGAGGAACCCCCACACTGTTTCCCAGACTGGCTGCACCACTTTGCATTCCCACCAACAGGATGGGAGGGTTCCCCTTTAAGCAGAACATTATCTGCTGGCAATTTCATAAGAGGAAACAAAACCTCTGTGAGATGCACCCAGGGTCAGGCAAGCAGTTGCAGACTTCACCCCAAGGCTCCTGACGCCAAGCCCCTTGAAGCCACCAGCATGCCACTATCCAAAAGAATTCCCAGACTCTCCTTCTGACTCCACCACCAAAGAAACTACAGAGAGAATATGGCACCTCAAAATATCGAGATAATACATTTAGTAAAACTAGAAAGTCAAGCTCAACTTTTAAACAGGAACAGGCCGCTTTGGATAATTTTCAATTTTCCCTCCACCCTAATTTTAACTCTTCTGATGAATAAACTAATCAATGATGAAACATCACCTTTGTCAAATGACATCATCCAAGTCTGTATCAGATGAAAAAAAGCCACCTAACTCTAGATGCTGGCCACTCGACCGTATCTTAGTCACAATTGAATAAACACTGTTAGATGAAGGAAAAAATTAGATGTCACAAACAGGCACAGAGTGAATCTCACCTTCCCTTTCTAATAAAAGAGGGTTCCTAGGAAATAGACGGTCAAAATACATTTGTAAGCAATAAATGGACAGAGAAATTGTGATCCCCTGCAAAGTTCTACCTGCAGGGAAACTAAGTAATTCTTGCAACAAACCCAGAATGCTGACAGCTACTTCAATTTTACTTTGTGGCTCAACTAGAGAAAAGAGAAAAGCCCAGGAGGCTTGGGATAATGAGAAGTTTTACTTCCAGCCCTGACATAGATAGGAAATTTTGAGAAACATACCTGTGCTTTCTCTGAACACTGGCGTCCTGTGACAAGCTGCCTCACTGACTCTGATGCTGATGTTCAAAACCTCGGGTGTCTTCGAGCCAGAGAAGAGAAGTGCTGTCAGCTGGGGAGAAGAAGGCACCTCTGACCTAAAGCCTGCACACCTGCTTCGGTTTCTGGGCGAAGGGGCAACATATACTTGTTGTTTAGCAGTAATTATCTTCATTCTCAATAGACCAATGACCTTGCCTTTTCTGGAAAGCAGACTTATTGTTCTAAAGAAACCCTCCATTCGTCTATTCCCAATGCAACTAGAGTGGAACATTTATTTCTCACTTAAATAGAAAACACTGTTATTGTTGACATTGTGTGAATGAACTTTTAAAAACATTTTAGAGAGAAAGGAAGAGACCTTTATTCAAACCCAAGTCAGGATAGCTGCCCGGGAGACACAATCTTCACCAAGAAAGGAGTGCTCGGGGAAAGAACATTTGGGACAGTCTTATATATTTTTTTCTGTTTTGTTTTATGTACAGAGTTACACACCACAATGAGGATCTTCTTAGATTCCAGAAAGTGAGAGACTCTTTCTTATGTTTTCAGTATGTACATGTCAGTATGACTTTAAACTTATGGGAGACAAAGAGGTTCTTTATTTTTTCTTATCTTTATGTTGGCATTTTTGGTTATTGTTTTCTTCTCGAAGCAGATGTACAACATGTGCTTGGGGCAGAAACAGGGCCCATGCTTTGAGGTTTTGCCCAGTCATTTTGAGCCGGGTAAAATGTTAAAGGATAGCTTCCCTGGGAGCCCAGGATCAGGGCCCACAGATGATATAAGATAAAAATTACTTTTATCATTATAATTACTCCTAAATGGAGGAATTTGAGACAAAAGCACCTTTCACAAGAGTACCAAGAAATCAAAATGATGCCCACAGAATCCTGCGTGCTCCATGGTCAGCACAGGTAACAGAAGTGTTCACAGTCTCTGGACTCCTGCCCTTCTCCTGCCCAAATCTCTGAAGCACACAGACCACTTAAAATCAGAATTGTAGAACTGCTAGACACCTTAGAGATGTCTGGCACCATTCCCTTGGACTGCAGAATAAAACACAGTAGCTCGTTGTCACAAACTAATTTCAACATGAAGTGCCCCCTGGATGCACTAAGTTCTTTCTCTGCAAATGTTGACTAATGTAAGTCACAGTCATACCATTTAAACACTACGATGGCTGGGAAGTAATTGTAGGTAGGGTAATATTTCAGCCATGTTTATAAGCATTGGCTCACTTTGTAGAAGAGGCTGAGCTGAGTGTTTTTAAATACTATTTCAGGTACAAGAGAGGAGTTAAGATGGCGGAGGAGTAGGGGACCCCTTTTTCACAGGTCCCCTGAGTCGAGCTGGATAGGTACCAGACCAGCCTAAACAACCACGGAATCAGCCTGAGACGCAGGAAGATACATCTGGATCTCTACAAATGAACATCTCCAGCGCTGAGTATTGAGGTATGAAGCGGGGAGCCTTGAAACCGGGCACAGATATCGGAAGATAAACGGAA
>NW_024426586.1:9985-19131 GCF_017311325.1 Ursus maritimus
CAGGTGATTTTCAAACCTGAAGGAAGGCCAAGAAGTCGCTCTTGTGTCATATTTCACTCAGAAATCATGTTGTTGGACTGGTGAGGATGATACGATAGCAACGTCATCACTAAGAGTGGGGAGCTTCTAATTTCCATACGGCCATGTTGACCCCCTTAGCTCAGAGCCACCAGAAAGGGCAGCTGGGGAGGGGGCACCGTCATCACTATGAGTGGGGAGCTTCCCATTTCCATATGGCCATGTTGACCCCCTTAGCTCAGGGCCACCAGAAAGGACAGCTGAGGGGGACCACAGGCCAAGGCTGCCAGGTGTGGCTGGGGCAGGCAGAACTCTGACTTAAGGCTCAACTCCTGTCTAGGTTATTATAATGCTCTTCACAAAGAAAGTGCCATTGTGTGTGAGCCCTCATGTAGAAAAGGTTCAGAATTTCCATTGAGATTCCCTCTCTGACCTTTAGGATATGTAGCAAAGTTCCATTTAATTTTAAACATTGAAGGAATTCCTGGTTTTCTTTTCGCTATGACTGTGGCTCAATTCCCCTGTGGTCTAAGAATAGAATCTAGTTAATTTCAGGGTTTAACATTTGTAGACTTGATTCGTGGCCCCACCTATCATCTATTTGGGTAAAGAGTCTATGACCACTTGAAAATAATGTATTCTGCACTTATTATGGAATGTTCCCTATATGTCAATTAGGTCACATTTGTTACCAATGTTTTGTCTGCTTTTTCTGCCAGATATTGAGAAAGGTATAGTAAAATGTTCAAACAATGCTGCTCTATTCAACGTGGCATCGGAGAATCTACCAGTAATAGAAGGCAAGAGAAACAAAAAGTATAAGAATTGGGATAATTGTGACTATTCACAGATAATACGATTGTGCACATAGAAAATCCAAAACAGTCTATAAATACCCTGTTATAATTAAAAATGTAATTTATAAATTTAAGATGGATTGTAGCTTCCCATTGGACAGTTTCTGAAAGAAAATGTAGAATCTGTCAATCTTGGGGTAGGACATAGGGTGCACTAACCATTTAAAAGAATTCAGTGGGACTTCATAAAAATGTGACATTTCTCCTGATCTTATGACCATAAGAAAATGAAAAAGTGAACCGCAGGCTGGGAAGTAAAGATTTGCAATACACACACTGACAAAGACTTGTCAATAAAGAATTCCTGCTCATCAACCATAAAAAGTCTATTTATAAATGAATACTTCACAAAAGATTGACTGATGGCCAATAAGAACAGGAAAGGGTGCTCTACAGTATTATTTTCAGGAACATCAAGGCCTTTCCTAAAATGAAAACATACACACAAACCAGTATTCCCTAGATGGCTGACGTCCTTATTTCTGAGGACAGCTTGAAGAACAGACTAGCATCAAAGTAAAGGATGGAATTCCTGCCACTCAGAGGATGGACAATTGACCTCAAAATACAGTACAATTTCTAGGCATCATTCGGTCCTCTGAAGGCAGACAACTACCACACCCCTTCCTACACCACACAGGTTGCTTCCCAACCCCTACCATAAAAGAAGAAGATGAGAAACAGGACTAGTGAATATGCAAAAAATCACATGTGGGGATTATCCTGGAAACACACAGTCACATAACTAGTAAGGGAAGTGTAGGAACTGACAAGGACAGAACTCCAGGTACTTCTTTTGGAAATGTGAATTCGTCACGTTGGTACCAGCTGTGGGGCTCTGAGCATACCTAGGGTTTGCTCACAGGGTCTACAACACCATCATGAGGACTGAAACTCTTCAAGACCTCAAAGCTTGCCTGATTGACTATTGGACTAAGAGATTCCCATGTTCTGAAAACAGATGCCAACTAGTGAAGGTTCACTTGAGCTCTCTTGGAGGCCTACAAGAAAGGTGAACCATTCACAATCAGTACACACACACACACACACACACACACACACACACACACACACACACCTGTCATTTCACCAGTGTAAAGCATTCAAGGATCTTCCTACCTTTTTCTTTTTCACATTGATATTTATACTCACATGAAATAATCATCATTTCTAATGAACACTGATGTCAAATAAGAGATCCGACTGACACAATATTCACAAATGGAACTTCCCTGCTGTCATTTTCAATATGCGTCATTTTTAAAGTTCACTACATATTTTGGATTTTGTAACTTATACGGGAGAAGATCAGCATTGAAAACTCTAAATACTGACAATGAGTTTGAAGCCTAGGGCAAAAATGTCCAATTTCATAGATAATAAGGAACCAAAGGAAAGCATGGAAGCTGTAGTCAAATAATTTTCACACATATGCATCCTCTATTATTATACTACTGAGGCGTGTTTTATTACCAGTATACATGCATCAATTATCTTCCGTCACCTGCACAGGTATAATGAATTACTACAGTAGAATGAAATGTCTGGGAACTCGAGTGGCATCTATAATGAAGAATTAAATTTCCCGATCTTATATTTGGTGAACTTCCACTGTCTGTCCCTTTAGACAATGGACTGCCTAAACAGAAGGGGTGAACCACGAGAGACTATGGACTCTGGAAACAAACTGAGGTCTTCAGAGGGGGAGGGGTGGGGATTGGGATGGGCCAGTGACATTAGGTATTATGAGGAAGTACATATTGCATGGAGCACTGGATAGTTATATGCAAATAATGAATCATCGGAACACTACAAAATGGGGTAAGGAAACACCTTCATAGTACTAACATATCATAATAAAATATTATTAGAAACAATTAAAAGTAAAAAAAAATACAGGTTTTCCTGTTTCAAGAACAATCACAATTGAGAAAAGAAACTAACTTCAATCCTAAAGACAAAACACAGACCAGTTCCATTTCACTCCCTCATTTTATTCATTCTCTGGGTTCTAAGCATTATTTCCCTACCTCTCCTTTCCTCGAGCAGGGGAGCGCGACTCGATCCCAGAACCCTAGGATCATAACCTGAAGCCAAAGGCAGATGCTAACCTGGCTGACCCACACCAGGGAGCCCCAAGCCATCTTCTTTCTTAAGCAAAGGACACTTTCTACGATACCTTCACATGACTCACGTGGCCAGAGATCTGCATTTGCCTCTAGGAGGTTGCAGCAGATGAAGAGCATGTACGAAACTCTCACGTCGTTTATCAAATACAAGACCATCCTGGTGACAGTGAAACTCTTGATGAGGCCCACGAGAGGGTGCTGTGACACTCAGCTGTGGCTAGCTGGCACAGAGAGCAAATCCATTCTCCTGCCTGATGTCTGGCAGGAACAGGATGCCCCCTAATGTGAATGAGACCTGCCACTGCTGTTCATGCAGATGGCCATCCCTCCTGCTGGAAGCTGAGGATAAAGACAATGCCTGAGAGACCTCATCTGTCTCTTTTATCTTTTCATATTTTTGACAGTGGACAACACACTGCCTAGGAGTCCCCCAACTACCTTTAATCTCATCTGTGAATGGCCAAGAGGTTTTACAAAACCTGCTGATTTTGACTCACACAATGCCCACAACCACTTACCATAGGGATTCAACATTAAGCAAAGATAATGTTAAGTTGGAAGAGAGGTCCTGCCACTGTTGTTTCTCACTCTATACGCTATCTTCTTACCTCATGGCTAACATAACCAGCTTGATTCCTGCTTCCTTGCTCAGGAAGGCTGAGGTGACTTAGAAGAGGCATTACCCTGACATTCTGTTCTTCTTAGCACGTAAGATGTAGACATTTCTCAGTCCTACACACAAAGGTTGTGAATCGGAATCAGGATTGGGAGGCTGGATGAGAGTTGAAAGTGTTTTCCTGTGGCCACGGTGGTTTATTACCAATAAAGCATGGTCAGAAGTCCCTCAAAATTTCAAACCTTTTCTTACACAGCTCCTTACTCGTGAAAGATGATGTACATTGAGTCTTTCGGTATAGTGTGGTTGACTCAGAAAGTGCTTAGCCACTTTCTCCTAAGACTTCCACCATACTTTGAGCGGCTAGCTTCCATATTCAGAAAGGATGATGTTGGGCTAAGAGGGTTCCTTACACTGTTGGTTTTCTTACAGATAAGTGTATGGCATTTTTGTTACATTGCCAGAACCACTTAGCGCCGGGCTTGCCGGCCTCCTGAGGATGAACCCTAACCCTAGGTCGGCCCCCGAGGGGCCCCTCCCAAGGGGCCTGGCGCCACAACGCCGGGGATTGGGGACTCCCGAGCCCAGTGCCGGAGATACCCTGCTGCCCTGCAGCAACCCGGGCTGCTAGGGGCACCGCCAGTCTTTCAGGGCGAGAGAACGGGCAAGGCCTCCCAAGCCCCCGGCGACCTTCGAAGGCCCCCACGCCAAAACGCATGGGTCCATGCTACAGCGCGCCAGCGCGCTCACCTCAGCCCGCCCCTCCGCTGGCTGCACAGCCGGTGGATCTGGCCTGCTGGCCTCCCGGGGGCTAACACTAACCCTAGGTGGGCTCACGAGACGCCCCTCTCAAGGGGCCTGGCGCCACCACGCCGGGGATTGGGGACCCGCCAGCACCAGTGCCTGACTCACCCTGCCGCCCCGCCGTGACCCGGTGGGCTAGGGGCCTCGCTGGTCATTCAGGGCGGGAGATCGGGAAGGGCCCTCAGAGCCCCATGGCGACCTTCGAAGGCTCCCTCGCCAAAAAGCTTGGGCCCATGCTCCCGCTCGCCAGCGCCTTCACCTTGGCCAGCCCCTCCACACGCCACACAGCCGGCGGATCAGGCCTGTCGGCCTCCTGGGAGCTAACTCCAAACCCTATGTTGGCCCCCAATGGGGACCCTCCCAAGGGGCCTGGCGTCGCCACGCCAGGGATAGGGGATGCCCGATCCCTAGCACTGGACTGACCTTGCAGCCCTGCCGCCACCCTGGCCTCTATGGGTGCCGCTGGTCATTCAGGGCAGGAGAACGCGCAGTGCCCTCCAAGCCCCCAGCGAACTTTGAAAACCCCGCGCAGAAACTCTTGGGCTCATGCTCCCACTCGCCAGCGCCCTCACCTCCGCTAGCCCCTCCGCATGCGGCAGAGCCGGCGGATTGGGCCTGCCGGCCTCCTGGGGGCTAACCCTAACCCTAGGTCGGCCCCAGAGGGACCCCTCCCAAGGGGCCTGGCGCCACTACGCCTGGGATTCGGGATCCCCGAGCCACACCGCTGGACGCATCCTGCTGCGCTGCCAACACCCGCGCCGCTAGGAGCTCCGCTGGTCATTCAGGGAGGGAGAATGGGCAAGGCCCTCCGAGCCCCTGCCGACATTCGAAGGCTCCGGGCGCCAAAACTCTAGGGTACACGCTCCCGCTCCGCAGTGCCCTGCCTCGGCCAGCCCCTCTGCATGCCATAGAGCTGGTGGATCGGGCCTGCTGGCCTCCTGGGGGCTAACCCAAACCCTACGTCAGCCCCCGAGGGTCCCCTCCCAATGGGCCTGGTGTCGCCACACTGGAGCTTGGGGACCCCCAAGCCCTGGCTCTGGGCTAATCCTGCCACCCCGCTGCCACCCGGGGCCGCTTGGGCGCCGCCAGTCATTCAGGGCGGAAGAACTTGCTGAGCCCTTCGAGCCCCCGGTGACTTTCGAAGGCCCCCCGCGCCAAAACGCTTGGGCCCACGCTCCCGCTCACCAGCGCCCTCACCTAGGCCAGCCCCTCCGCACACCTCATAGCCAGCGAACCAGGCCTGCCATCCTCCTTTGGGCTAAAGATAACCCCAGGTCGGCCCCCGAGGGACCCCTCCCAAGGGGACAGGCAGTGCCACAGCGGGTATTGGGGACCCCCGAGCCCCAGCTCCGGACTCACCCTGGCGCCCCTCCGCCACCCTGGCCGCTAGGGCGCCGCCGGGCATTCAGGGTGGGAGAACAGGCAGGGCCCTCCGAGCCCCCATTGACATTCGAAGTCCCCACGCGCCAAAACGCTAGGGCCCATGCTCCCGCTTGCCAGCGCCCTCACCTCGGCCCACCCCTCTGCTCCCGGCACAACCAGCGGACCAGGCTTGCAGGCCTCCTGGGGTCTAACTCTAACCCTAGGACGGCTCACGAGGGGCCCTTCCTAAGGGGCCTGGTGCCGCCACGCCAGAGATTGGGGACTCACAAGCACCAGCGATGGACCCACCCTGCTGCCTCACCGTGACCCTACCCGCTGGGGTTGCTGTCCTATTTCAGGGTGGAAGAACGGGTAGGGCCCTCCGAGCCCCCGGCGACCTTCGAAGGCCCGCCACACGAAAACGCTTGGGTTCAAGCTCCAGCTCGCCAGTGCACTCACCTCTGCCCGTCCCTCCGCTCGCCGCACAGCCGGCGGATCGGGCCTGCCGACCTCCGTTGGGCTAACCATAACCTTAGGTCAGCCTAGAGGGAACCCTTCCAAGGGGCCTGGCAATGCCACGCCGGGGATTGGGGACCCCCGAGCCCCAGCTCCGGACTCATCCTGCCACCCCGTTGTGATCCGGCCCGCTAGGGGCAACGTCCTCACAGGGCGGGAGAACAGGCAGGGCCCTCCTAGACCCCGGTGACTTTCGAAGGCCCCCCGCACCAAAACGCTTGGGCCCATGCTCCCACTCGCCAGCGCATTCACATCGGCACGCCCCTCCGCTCGCCACACAGGTGGCGGATCAGGCCTGCCGGCCTCCTGGGGGCTAACCTTAAAGCTAGGTAGGCCCCAGAGGGGCCCTTCCCAAGGGGCCTGGCGCTGCCATGCTGAGGATTGGGGACGTCCGAGCCCCACCGCAAGATGAACCCTTCGGCCCCACCACCACCCAGGCTGCTAGGGGCGCCGCCGGTCATTCAGGGCGGGAGAACGGGCAGGGCCCTCCAAGCTCCCGGCTACATTCGAAGGCCACCAGCGCCAAAACTCTTGGGCCCACGCTCCCGCTCGCCAGCGCCCTCATCTAGGCCTGGCTCTCCACTCGCCACACAGCCGGCGGATCGAGCCTGCCTGCCTCCTTTAGGCTAAACCTAACCCTAGGTCGACCCCCGATGGACCCCTCCCAATGGTCCTGGTGCCACTACGCCGGGGATCAGGGACCCCAAGCCCCAGAGCCAGACTCACCCTGCCGCAATACCACCACCCGGGCCGCTAGGGGCGCCTCCGGTCATTCAGGGCGGGAGAAGGGGCAGGGCCCTCCGAGCGCCCGGCTACATTCGAAGGCCACCAGCGCCAAAACTCTTGGGCCCAAGCTCCCGCTCGCCAGCGCCCTCATCTAGGCCTGGCTCTCCACTCCCACACAGCTGGCGGATCGAGCCCGCAGGCCTCCTTTAGGCTAAACCTAACCCTAGGTTGACCCCTGACGGACCCCTCCCAAGGGTCCTGGTGCCGCTACGCCGGGGATCGGGGACCCCAAGCCCCAGAGCCAGACTCACCCTGCCACAATACCACCACCCAGGCCGCTAGGGGCGCCGCTGGTCATTCAGGGCGGGAGAAGGGACAGGGCCCTGGAGAAACCGGCGACATTTGAAGCCTCCCGCGCCAAAATGCAGGGGCCCACGCTCCCACTCGCCAGAGCGTTTACCTCGGCCCACGCACCTCTCACCGCCCAGCCAGAGGATTGGGCCTGCCGGCTTCCTGGGTGCTAACTCTAACCCTAGGTCGGCCCACGAGGAGCCCCTCCCAAGGGGCCTGGCCCGCAACGCTGGGGATTGGGGATCCCCGAGCCGCCGTGTGGGAGGCACCCTGCCGCCCCACCGCCAACGGAGCTGCTAAGGGCGCCGCTGGTTATTCAGGGCAGGAGAACGGGCAGGGCCCTTCGAGCCATGGCAACATTCGAAGGCCCAGGGCGCCAAAACGCTGGGGACCACGCTCCCGCTCTGCATCGCCCTCAACTCGGCCCGCACCCCGCTCCTCACAGAGCCGGCGACTCGGGCCTGACAGCCTCCTGGGCGCTAACCCTAACCCTAGGACGGCCCCTGAGGGTCCCTTCCTAAGGGGCCTGGCGCCACAACGCTGGGGATTGGGGACCCCCAAGCCCCAGTACCGGGTGCACGCTGCCGCCCCGCCCCACACGGGCTGCTAGGGGCGCTGCCATTCATTCAGGGTGGGAGAATTGGCAGGGTCCTCCGAACCCCCGCCGACCTTCGAAGGCGCCCTGAACCAAAACGCTTGGGCCCAGGCTCATGTTCACCAGCACCCTCACCTCGGCCCAACTCTCCCCTCTATGCACAGGTGGTGTATCGGGCCTGCCGGCCTCCTGGGGGCTAACCCTAACTGTAGGTCGGCCCCCAAGGGGCCCTTCCCAAGTGGCCTGGTGACACAACGCCACGGATGGGGACCCCGAGCCCAAGTGCTGGACTCACTCTTCTGCCCTTCAGGCACCCGAGCCGCTAGGGGTCCACCGGTCAATCAGGGCAGGAGAACAGGCAGGCCCTCTGAGGCCCCCTGAATTTTGAAGGCCCCCCACGCAAAAACGTAGGCTCCCATGCTCCTGCTCGCCAGCACCCTCACCTCGGCCCATGCCTCCGCTTGATTCAGACCTGGTGGATAGGGCCTGCCATGCTCTTGGGGGCTAACCAAAACCCTAGGTCGGCCCCGTGGGGCACATCCCAAGGGGACTGGCTCTGCAATGCTGGGGATTGGTGACTCAGAGCCCCAGAGCCGGACTCACCCTGCCACACTGTCGCCACCTGGGCCGCTAGGGGCACCGCCGGTCATTCAGGGCGAGAGAAGGGGCAGGGCCTTCCGAGTCCCCAGTCGCCTTCAAAGACTCCCAGCACCAAAACGCTGGTGCCCACTCTCCCTCTCCCCAGCCCCCTCACCTTGGCCTGCCCCTCCACTCCCTGCACAGCATGTGGATCGGGCCTGCCGGCCTGCTGGGGGCTAACCCTAACCCTAGGTCGGCCCCCCAGGGGCCCATCCCAAGGGTCCTGGTGCTGCTATGCCAGGGATCAGGGTCCCCAAGCCCCAGAGCCAGACTCACCCTGCCGCAATGCTGCCACCCAGGCCGCTAGGGGCGCCACCGGTCATTCAGGGCAGGAGAAGGGACAGGGCCCTGGAGAAACCGACGACATTTGAAGCCTCCTGCACCAAAATGCAGGGGCCCATGCTCCCGCTTGCCAGCGTCTTTACCTCGGCCCGCCACCTCTCACCACCCAGTCAGAGGATTGTGCCTGCCGGCCTGCTGGGTACTAACTCTATCCCTAGGTCGGCCCAAGAGGAGCCCCTCCCAAGGGGCCT
>NW_024426586.1:19258-30663 GCF_017311325.1 Ursus maritimus
GAGAACAGGCAGGCCCTCTGAGGCCCCCTGAATTTTGAAGGCCCCCCACGCAAAAACGTAGGCTCCCATGCTCCTGCTCGCCAGCACCCTCACCTCGGCCCATGCCTCCGCTTGATTCAGACCTGGTGGATAGGGCCTGCCATGCTCTTGGGGGCTAACCAAAACCCTAGGTCGGCCCCGTGGGGCACATCCCAAGGGGACTGGCTCTGCAATGCTGGGGATTGGTGACTCAGAGCCCCAGAGCCGGACTCACCCTGCCACACTGTCGCCACCTGGGCCGCTAGGGGCACCGCCGGTCATTCAGGGCGAGAGAAGGGGCAGGGCCTTCCGAGTCCCCAGTCGCCTTCAAAGACTCCCAGCACCAAAACGCTGGTGCCCACTCTCCCTCTCCCCAGCCCCCTCACCTTGGCCTGCCCCTCCACTCCCTGCACAGCATGTGGATCGGGCCTGCCGGCCTGCTGGGGGCTAACCCTAACCCTAGGTCGGCCCCCCAGGGGCCCTTCCCAAGGGTCCTGGTGCTGCTATGCCAGGGATCAGGGTCCCCAAGCCCCAGAGCCAGACTCACCCTGCCGCAATGCTGCCACCCAGGCCGCTAGGGGCGCCACCGGTCATTCAGGGCAGGAGAAGGGACAGGGCCCTGGAGAAACCGACGACATTTGAAGCCTCCTGCACCAAAATGCAGGGGCCCATGCTCCCGCTTGCCAGCGTCTTTACCTCGGCCCGCCACCTCTCACCACCCAGTCAGAGGATTGTGCCTGCCGGCCTGCTGGGTACTAACTCTATCCCTAGGTCGGCCCAAGAGGAGCCCCTCCCAAGGGGCCTGGCCCCGCAATTCTGGGGAATGGGGATCCCCGAGCTGAAGCGCGGGACTCACCCTGCCGCCCCACAGCTACGGAGCCACTAGGGGCTTCACTGGTTATTCAGGGCAGGAGAAAGGGCAGGGCCCTCCGAGCCATGGCAACATTCCAAGGCTCAGGGTGCCAAAACGCTGGTGCCCACGCTCCTGCACCCCAGCCCCCTCACCTCGGACCGCGCCTCCGCTCGCCGCACAACTGGCGGATCGGGCCTGCCGGCCTCCTGGGCGCTAACCCTAACCCTAGGACGGCCCCTGAGGGTCCCTTCCTAAGGGGCCTGGCGCCGCAACGCCGGGGATTGGGGACCCCCAAGCCCCAGCGCCGGATGCACCCTGCCACCCCGCCCCCTCAGGCCACTAGGTGCGCCGCCATTCATTCAGGGTGGGAGAACCGTCAGGGCTTTCCGAGCCCCCACCGACCTTCGAAGGCCCCCCACACTAAAACGCTTGGGGTCATGCTCAGGCTCGCCAGTGCCCTCACCTCGGGGCAACCCTCCACGTGTTGCACAGCCACTGATCGGGTCCACCGGCCTTCTGGGAGCTAACCGTAACCCTAGATTGACCCCCGAGCGGCCCCTCCCAATAGGCCTGGCACTGCAACACCGGGGATTGGGGAATCCCGAGCCCCAGCGCCGGACTCACCCTGCCGCCCAGCTGCCACCCGGGGTCTTGGGGTGCTGCCGTTCATTCAGGGCGTGAGAACGGGCAGGGCCCTCTGAGACACGGCGACCTTCAAAGGCCCCCCGTGCCAAAACGCCCGAGCCCACGCTCCCGGTCACCAGCGCCCTCACCTCGGTCCACCACTCCAGTCTCCACACAGCTGGCGAATAGGGCCTGCCGGCCTCCTAGGGGCTAAACCTAACCCTAGGTTGGCCCCCGAGGGGCCCCTCCCAAGGGGCCTGGCGCCACAACACCGTGGATTGGGGACTCCCGAGCCCCAGCGCCGGACTCACACTGCTGCCCCGACGCCACCTGGGCCGCTAGGGTCGCCGCCTTTCATTCAGGGCAGGAGAACGGGCAGGGCCTTCTGAGCCACCGGCGACAATCGAAGACCCCCCGCGCCAATGTGCCTGGTCCCAAGGCCCGGCACTCCAGCGCGCTCCTCTCGAACCACCCCTCCGCTCGTCGCAGAGCCAGCGGATCGGTCCTGCCAGCCTCCTGGGTGCTAACTCAAACCCTAGGTAGGACCCCAAGGGACCCATCCCAAGGGGCATGGTGCCGCAACGCCAGGGATTGGGTACCCCCGAGAACAAGCGCCGAATCACCCTTCCGCCCCGCCGCCACACAGTCCACTATGGGTGCCTCAGTACATTCAGTGCGGGAGAACAGGCAGGGCCCTCCTAGCCCCCATCGTCCTTCAAAGGCCCACCACGCCAAAACACTTGGGCCCACACTCCCGCTCGCCCGTGCCCTCACCTTGGCCTTCCCCTCCACTCACTGCACAGCTGGCGGATTGGCCTGCCGGCCTCCTGGGGGCTAAGCCTAACCCTAGGTCAGCCCCCGAGGAGCCCCTCCCAAGGGGCCTGGCGCCGCAACACGGGGATCGGGGACCCCCGAGCCCCAGCTCCGAACACACCCTGCCGCCCCGCCGCCACCCGGGCTGCTAAGGTCGCCGCCGGTCATTCAGGGCTGGAGAACGGGTAGGGCCCTCTGAGCCACCAGAGACCTTTGAAGGCCCCCCATGCCAAAAAGCTTGGGCCCACGCTCCTGATCGCCAGCGCCCTTACCTCGCCCCGCCCCTCCTCTCCACACACAGCCGGAGGATTGGGCCTCCCGGCGTCATGGGGTCTCACCCTAACACTAGGTCGGACCCCGAGGTGCCCCTCCCAAGGGGCCTAGAGCTGCAACGGGCCGGCTCGCCGCAGGGATTGGGGACCCCCAGCCCCAGCGCGGACTCACCCGCAGACCGCTGCCCCGGGCAGCTAGCGCCCGGTCACTCAGCGCGGAGAACTTGCAGGGCCCTCCCGCCGCGACCTTGAGCCCCCACGCCCAGAAGCAGCAGGCCCCATGCTCCCGCTCACCGGTGCCCTCACCTAGGCCCACCCTCTGCTCTCTGGGCCGCTTTGGTAGTGGAGCCTACCGACCTCCTGGGGCTAACCCTAACCCTAGGTCGGCCCCAAGGGGCCCTCCCAGGGACCTGGCGCTGCAACGCCGGGGTTTGGAACCCCCGGTAAGCCGGGACTCACCTTGTCGATCCGCCACCACCCCTGGCCGCTGGGCGCGCCACGGTCATTCAGGCGGGACAGCAGTGGGGCCTTCCGAGCCCCCGACGAGCCTTGGCTCGCACCAGAGCGGCGGGCCACGCTCCTGCTTGCCAGCGCCCACTCATCTCATTACCCTCGCTGATTACGCGAAAGATTGGGATCGGGATCACCCGGCCTCTGGGAACAGGCTCACAGCCTGGTCCGCCATAGAGGGGGCCAAGAACAGCCCTGTGCGCAATGCCCCGATTGGGGCAGAGCCCCAGGCAGACTCTGCCCTGCTGCCCTGCGCCAACCAGCGGCGCGGCGCTAGTGCCGGTCATTCCAGGTAGGAGAAGGAGACCTGGAACCTTCAAGCCCCCGGCGAGCAATCGAAGGCCAGGCCAAACGCTTGGGCCGAGCGGCTCGCCAGTTTGCCCGGCGCCACCACTCACACTCAGCAAGCCTACACTTCAATCGCCGCAGAGCTGGCGGATCGAGACCCGCCCTCCTGGGGGCTAACCTAACCCAAGCTGGGCCCCAGAGGGACCCCTCAGGGGACTGGCGCCGCAGCGCGCCGGGATTGGGAACCCAAGCCCGACTGCGCGGTCTCACCCTGCCCACCACCACCGGGCTGCTGGGCGCCCCGGTCATTCAGAGCAGGAGAATGGGCAGGAGGCCCTTCTGAGGCCGCCGTAGCAGCATTCAAGGCCAGGCGCGCCAAACGGTGGTGACCACGCTCCCGCTCTGCATTGCCCTCACCTCGGCCCAACCCTCTGCGTGCCTCACGGCCGCTGATCGGTCCACTGGCCTCCTGGGGGAGCTAACCATAAACCTAGATCGGCCCGGGGCCCTCAAGGGTCTTGTGCGCAATGCTGGGAGTTGGGGACCCCGAGCCTCGCTTTGGATTCACCCTAACACCCAGCCACCGGTGGGGCTTGGGGTGCTACCGTTGATTCAGGCGGGAGAGCGGACAGAACCCTCGAAGAACCGGCGACCTTTAAGGCCACCATCCAAAAACACCAGGGGCCATCGCTCCTCCGCTAGTGCCCTCACCTGGTGCACCACTCAGTCTCCACACAGCTGGGCGAATGGGGCCTGTCAGGCGCTCTGAGGGGCTAAACCACAACCACCTACGGTCAGCCTCCCGGCCCCTCTCAGGGCCTGGTGCCTGACGCGCTGGACTGGGGATCCCGAGCCCTATGCCTGGACTTACATACCGCTGCCACCTGGGCTGCTAGGAGAGCACGCAGGCTCATTCAGGAGAATGGGCAGGAGCCAAAAGCTGGTCTGACATTCAGAAAGCCCCTGCGCCAAAATGCTTGGGCCCACACTTCCGCTCCATGGGAACCTCACACCTGCGACCCACCACTCCTTTATAGCACAGCTGGCAGATTGAGAGCCTGCTGGCGTCCTGGGGTCTGACCTAACCTAGGTCAGCCCCGAGGAGCCTCAAGGGGCCTGGCACCTAACGCGGTGGATTGAGTTGAGCCCAGCGTCGGACTCACCTGCGCAGCCCTGCCACCGGACTGCTGGGAGACCGCAGTCACAAGGTTGGAACTGGGCCCTTCAGTTACCTGCGGAGCCGAGGCCCCGGCTCAAAAGAGGCTCCCCCCGGCTCATGCTTTTAAGCCGGTGCCTCACCTACCAAGCCCGTCCCTCTGCTTGCTGCAGAGCCAGTGGATAGTGCCTGCTTTGGGCTCCTGGGGGCTAACCTACTACCTAAATTAGGCTGTGAGGCACATCCAGGGGCCTGGCTCTGCAGCGCTGGGGATTGGTGACTCAAGAATACAAAGCCGGATTCACCCTGTGCTGCTGTAGCCACCCGGGCCACTAGGGACGCCGTCGGTCATTCAGGGGTGGGAGAATGGGCGGGCGCTCTGAACCAGCACCAACCTTCAAAGGCGCCCCGGGCAAAAGCTTGAGCCCAGGCTCATGTTCACCAGCACCCTCACCTCGGCCCAACTCTCCGCTCGGCGCAGCACAGGTGGTGTGTGTCCCGGCGGGCCTGCCGGCCTCCTGGAGCTAATCTAACCAGGTCGGCCCCGGGCCTTTTCCCAGGCCTGAAGCTGCAACGTGGTAGATTGGGGACCCAGGCCTAGCGCCGAACCCACAAGCCGCCCGCGCCACCGGGCCACTAGAGCATGTGATCATTCAGGGTGGGGAGAACTTGCAGCGGGCCTCCGGAACTATGGTGACCTTCGAGAAGGCCCCGTGATAAAATGCTTGGAGCTCATGCTCACTCTCGCCAGCTCCCCTCACCTCGGCCGAACCCTCCGCATGCCGCTGGCCTACTGTCGGGTCCACCGGTTTCCTGTGAGGGGCCCCAGCTTGTAACCCTAGATCGGCGGGCCCCTCCCAAGAGGCCTGGCGCTCACACAAAGCCAGGGATTGGGGACTCCGAGCCTCAGCACCTGACTCACCCTGTCACCAGCCGCCACCCAGGAAGCGGGGTGCTGCCCTTCATTCAGAGGCGGGAGAAGCGGGCAGAACCTTCGAGGAACACGGTGACTTTTGAAGGCCCCACGCAAAAACGTCGGGCCACGCTCCCGTCACCAGTGCCCTCACCTCGGTCCGCCACTTCACTCTCCACACAGTCTGCAAATAGGGCCTGCCGACACTCCTGGGAGCTAAACTACGCCTAGGTTGGCCCAGAGCCTCCAAAGAGCCTGTCGTGCGCTGGGGATGGGGACCGAGCCCAAGTGCCAGACTCACCCTTCTGCCATTCAGCCACCCGAGCCACACTATGGGCCACTGGTCAATCAAGGAAAGGAGAACAGTCCCAGGCCCTCCCAGCCCCGCCCGACCTTCGAAGGCCACTGCACTAAACACTTGGGCTCATGCTCAGGCTCACCAGCGCCCTCACCTCGGCCCAGCAACCCTCCACATGTTGCACAGCCGCTGATCGGGTCCACCGGCCTTCTGGGGTAGCTGTAACCCTAGATCGACCCCGGGGGCCCCTCCCAGGGGCCTGGCGCCCTGCGCCGGGGATGGGGACCCCATCCTCCAGCACTGGCCTCACCCTGCCACCCAGCTGCTGTCGGTCTTGAGGTCCTGCACTTCATTCAGGAGGCAGGAGAAGAAGCTGGGCGGGAGCCCTCGGGAGACACGGCGACCCGAGGACCCCTGCGCCAAAATGCCTGGGCCCACGCTCCGCTCTACCAGCGCTCTCAACTCGGTCCCCACTCCAGCCATCCACACAGCTGGCGAATAGGGCCTGCTGGCCTCCCTGGGGGCTAGCCTAACCCTGAGTTGGCCTCGGTACCCCTTCGAGGCTTGGGCGAGCGGTCGGGGATTGGGGATGCCCGAGCCACGTGGCTCACCACTGCTGCCCCCCACACTTCACTTGGGCTGCGGGACGCCTAATGATCTGGGAGGAGGGTAGGCGCTGGCCTGCCAGGTCCCAGGAGAGATGTGAAGGACCCGAAGCGCCAAGCACTTGGGCCACCGCTCCTCTCAGCCAGTGCCCTCCTGCATGCCCCTCAGCCTGCCGCAGGCTGCTGGAGGAAGGGGCCTGCTACAACTCCTGGGGGCTAAGGGACTTTCGATTCGACCCAGAAGACCTCCCAGGAGCCTGGCACGCGTGCCGAGTTGGACTCCCGAACCCCAGTGCTGGACTCACTCTGCCACCGCCAGCGCGGCGCTGGAAATGGGCAGTGTCATGGGAAGGAGAAAAGGAGGCGGGGCCTCTAGTCCTCAGACCTTCAAAGGCCCCAGGCGCAAAAACTCTGGCTCCCACACTCCTGCTCTCCAGCACCTAACCTCATTTACCCTCCCTGCTGCTGAGCTGGCTGGGTCGGGCCTGCTCGCTTCCTGGGGCTAACCCTATCCCTAGGTCACCCCAAGGGGGGCCTCCCAAGTGGCCTGGCGCCTCATGCCAGGAGATTGGGAACACCCCAAGTCCCAGCGCCGGATATAACCCTTGCTGCCGCGGGCACCCAGGCGCGTCGCCAGTCTTTCGAGAGGCGTAGAATGGGCAGAACCCTCAGGCCACCTCTGCGGGCCGAGAAGGCACCCGAGCCAAGCCAAATGCTCTGGCCCATGCTCGCTTGCCAGCTACCTCACCTCGACCCACACCTCCATTCACTGCACATGGGCGGAGCAGCCTGCCAGTCTGCACAGGGGCTAACCTAACCCTAAGTCAGCCCCAGGCCACGTCCCAAGGGAGCCTGGCTGCAAGCGCCGGGTATTAGGGACCCCGAGCCCCAGCGCCGAATCACCCTGCCTCCCCGCCGCCACCAGGCCATTGAGGTGCCGCTGGTCATTCCGAGGTGGGAGAATGGCAGAGGCCCTCTGAGCAATGGCGGGCCCCAGAGGCCACATCACAGCGCTTGAGCCGCTCCCACTCTCAGCCCCTCACCTCGCCTGCTCCTCCGCTCCCTGCAGAGCCTGTGGATGAGGGCTGCCCTCCTGGGTGCCTGCCCACCCAACCCTAGGTTTGGCCCCTGAAGACCTCCGAAAAAGGAGCACAGCACCGCAATGCCTGGGATTGGGGACCCCGAGCCCCAGTCCCGGACTCACTGTGTTGCCCACCACCACCCGGGCCTCTAGGAACACCGTCGGTCATTCAAGGAGGAGAAGCGAGGCAGATCCCTCCAGTCCCAGCCGAGAAGGCCGCCAGTGCTGGCAGCAGGCCACAACCATAACTCACCAGCAGCCACTCATCACAAGCCCCGCCCTCGGCTCTACTTGAGCCAGGATCGGGCCTGCCGGCCTCCTGAGGCAGGCTCCCAGCCCTGAGTCGACCACCGAGGGCCCTCCCAAGCGGCCTGGCGCTGCAACGCCAGGAATTGGGGACCCCCAGACCTGAGCGCCTGACTCCCCTGCCGCCCTGCCACCACCGGGCCGCTGGCAGCGCGCGGTCATTCTAAGGCGCGAGAGCGATCGGCCTCAGTCCGGAGACAGCCTGCAAAGGCGCCTCGCGTAAGTACAGCAGCTGCTGTGCCGCTGGGCCGCTCCACCTCAGCCCGCCCCTCTGATGCGTCGCACAGTCGGATTGAACCTCTGCCTGGCCTCTCCTGGGGCCTAACCTAAACTAGGTCCGTCCCGGGGGGCCTCTCAGGGAGCCTGGCTCCACGCCTTGGGGATTGGGGCCCGAGCCCCAGTGCCAGACTCACAGTGCCAGCCCGTGGCCAGCTGGGCCCCGCTGAGGGGCGCCGCAGGTCATTCAGGCGTGAGAAAGGCAGAACCCTCAAGCCCGACTGACCTTCAAGGCACCCTGCATCAAAACATTGCCCACGCTTCGCTAGGCAGCGCCCTCACCTCCCATGCGCCCCCTCTAATGTCGCACAGCCAGCGGATCGGGCCAGCGACGCTGCCGGGATAACCGCCCAACCTGAGTGCAGGCGGGCGACCCCTCCCAAGGGAGGCCTGGCGCCACGCGCCGAGGATTGGGGACACCAGAGCTAGCGTGGGACTCAACCACCACGCCCGCCACCAACCAGCCGCTAGGGGCGACCCGGTCATTCAGGAGGCGGGAGGCGGGCCGGGGCCTTCGAGCCCCTGTGACGTGCCGAGGCCCCCACCCCAGCGGCAGGCCCATGCTCCTTCTGCCAGCGCCCTCACTTTCGGCCCGTGCCTCCTCGCAGCACAGCCGGCAGATTGGAGACACTGGCCTCCACGTTAACCTAACCCGCCCAGGTTGGCCACGAGGGCCTATAAAGGCAGTGCGCCATTGGTGGGGACCCCGAGCCCCTGCGCTGGACTCGCGTGTTGCCCAGCCTCCTACCCTGGCCGATGGGCGCAGCTGGTCATTCAGGGCGGAGATGGGCGGGGGCCCTCAGAACCAGAGACCTTCTGAGAGGCCCCATAAGCAGCTTGGGCTCACGCTCTCGCGCAGCCTCACCTCGGCCGCCCCTCACTCACCGCACAGCTGGCCAATCGGGCCTGAGTGGCCTCCTGGGGAGCCAACCCAAACCATACATTGGCCCAAGAGGGCCTCCCAGGGAGCCTGGCACACTTCCCACTCTGGGAGCTTAGCGTCTGTTTCAGCGCAAGACTCACCTGCCGCCGCCCAGGACCAAGCCCTTCAAGCGCATCATCCTCATTCTAGGAGGCTTGAGGGTGGGAACCTCCAGCTTACCAGCCTTGAACACCCCCATGCCAAAATGCTTGGGCCACGCTCCCGATGTGAGCCCTCACCTTGGCCCACCTCGCTCGCCGCTACAGCTGGTGGATTGGGCCTCACCGGCTACTCCTGAGGCCTAACCTAACACTAGGTCGCACAGGGGCCCCTCCCAGGAGCCCTGGCGCTGCAACACCGGGGGATTGAGATCCTGAGCCCCAACACCAGACTCTTCTAGCCCCTCTGGCACCGGGCCGCCCAGGTGCGCCATCGAGACTTCGGCGCGCAGTGGGAACAGGAAGTGCGCTCTGAATCCCTGGCAACTTTCGGGCCCGCACCAAAGCGGCGGGCCTGCTCCGCTACAGTGCCCTCACCTGAAGCCTGCCCACTGCTCTCTACACAGCTGGATCGGGTCTGCCGGCCTCCTGAGGCTAACACTAACGCTGGTTCAGACCGAGGGCCCTTCCCAAGGAGCCTGGCGCCCCCAACGCCGATATTGGGACCCAGTACCCCCTTCAGACTTACCGTGCCACCCCGCAGCCGGGCCACTAGGGGCACCACCGGTCATTCGGAGTCGGGAGAAGCAGTGGAGACGCTCGAGCCCCCAGCGACTTTCGAGCCCCCCGGCGCCAGCTGAGCCCCGCTTCCCCACCACGCAGCGCCCTCCACCTGGCGCTGCTCTGTCTTGGCACAGCCAGCGGATGAGGCCTGCCAGCACAGGAGCTAAGCCTGAAACCTAGTCGAGCCCCCAGTGGGCCTCGGAGCCTGGGCTGCCCAGAGGCCTGGGATTGGGGCCCCAGCCCAGCACTGGACTTACCGGCAACCCCACTGCAACCGTGGCGCCGGGGGCTGCGCGGTTATTCAGGGCAGGAGAACGGGCGGAGCCCTCCTGAGCCCGACGGCACGAAGGCCCCCACGTGGCAACGGTGCGGCTCCGCTTTACCAGCGCCTCACCTCATGGCCGCCGCGTTCCGCCATGCACAGCCGACGGATCAGGCTGCCCGGTGCCCTGGGATGGCCTAACAGGTGGGTGCCGAGGGTCCCCTCCCAGGGAGCTGGCACACTGTGACGAGGTGGGGACCCCTGAGCCAGCTCTGAACACCCTGCCACCGCATGCTGGCCCTTCCAGGCATGCCGATCATTCAGGGCAGGAGAATGGCTGGAGCCCTCTGGCCCGGAGACCTCAAAAGGCCCCACGCCATGGTTGGGCTACGCTCCCGCTCGCCCTGTGCTTACCTGGCCTGCCCCTCCCTCCTCAAGCCAGCACAGCCTGTGGATAGGGCCTCCCCGGCATCCTGGGGGTCTCACACTAACACTGGGTCGGGCCCGAGGGCCTCCCAAGAGCCTCGAGCCGCAATGCCCAGGAATGGGGACCCACGAGCCCCAGAGCCTGACTCACCATGCCAGTCATACACCACCGGGCACCCATGTGTGCCGCCCGGTCAGTGGGGTGAGAGAACATGAAGAACCTTCCACCCCCCCGATGACCTTCGAAGGCCCCCCGCGCCAAGGCGCTTCGCCCACCCTCCCTGTTCGCCACCGCCGTCACACCTCGGCTAGCCCCTCCTGCGCACCCACACACAACCGGCAGGTGGGCCTGCCACGACATCCTTTAAGTAACCACCTAGGTGGACCCACGAGGACCACTCCCAAGTGCCACAGCGCCCGCCACGGCGAGATTGGGAACCCGAGCCCCAGCTCTGGGTCACCCTGCAGCCCATGCCAACCCCTGGCTTCTGGAGGCGCTGCCAGTCATTCAGGCGGGGAACGAGCGGAGACCCTCTGATTCCCGGCGACCATCGAAGGCCACCGCGCCAAGCGGCTTGGCCCGCTCTGCTAGACAGTGCCCTCACCTGGGGCCGCCCACTCAGCTAGCTGCACAACCAGCGGAGTGGGGCCTGCTGGCCTCTTTTCGGCTAAGCCTAACCTAGGTCAGACCCTGAGGGACCTCCGCATGGGGCCTGGCACGCCAGGCAGCGGAGATGAGGACCGAGCATGATGCGCCTGACTCACCCAGCTGCCCCGCCACCACCTGGGCCGCTGGGGCGCGGCCGAGTCGTCAGGGGCGGGAGAACAGACAGAGCCCTCCCGAGCCACCAGCGAACCCGAGGCCCCGTGCAAGCGATTCGGGATCTCGCTCCCGCTCGCCAGCGCCCTCCTGCGCCGGCCACGCCCCTCTGCTGTGCGCTCACCACACGGCTGGCGGTTAGCTCTTACCGGCCTCCCTAACTGCGCTAACCTAACCTAGGTCCTTTGAGGGACCCGTACCAAAGAATTTCAGGTGCTGCTGCACGCGTCCGGACAGTTG
>NW_024426586.1:30688-34303 GCF_017311325.1 Ursus maritimus
CGGGCGCCGCGGGCCGGGGAGCGGGGACCCCCGAGCCCCAGCTCCGAACACACCCTGCCGCCCCGCCGCCCCCCCCCCTCCACACACAGCCGGAGGATTGGGCGGGCCTCTATGCACAGGTGGTGTGTCGGGCCTGCCTGGCCTCCTGGGGAGCCCCAACCTGGCTTTGTGGTCGGCCCCCAAGAACCCTTCCCAAGTGGCCTGGTGACACAGCGCCACGGTTAGCCAGCCAAGATCTGGCCTCCACTCTGCCGCCTGGGCACCGGGCATAGGGGTCACCACTGCAGGGTCTGTCAGGGGCGGGGAGAACGGGCGAGGCCTCTGAGGGCCTAGTTTTTGAAGGCCCCCCACCACGCAGCGTGGGCTCCCATGCTCCTGCTAGCCAGCACCTCACCTCGGCCCATGCCTCGGCGATTCAGACCTGGTGGATAGGGCCTGCCATGCTCTTGAGGGCTAGCAAAACCTAGTCGGCCCGTGGGGCACATCCCAGGGGACTGGCTCTGCAATGCTGGGGATTGGTGACTCAGAGCCCCAGGCCGGACTCACCCACCACTGTCGCCACCTGGGCCGCTAAATTTGCCGATCATTCAGGCGAGAAGAGGGCAGGGCCTTCAGTCCCAGTCGCCTTCAAAGACTCCCAGCACCAGCGCTGGTGCCCACTCTCTCCCCAGCCCCTCACCTTTGGCCTGCCCCTCCACTCCCTGCACGGCGTGTGGATCGGGCCTGCCCGACCTGCTGGGGGCTAACCTAACCTAGATTGACCCCCAGGGGCCCATCCCAAGTCCTGGTGCTGCTGTGTGCCACGGGGATCAGGGTCTGTGGCCCCCAGAGCCAGACTCACCCTGCGCAATAATGCTGCCACCCAGGCCGCTAGGGGCACCACGGTCCACCATTCGGGAGGCAGGAGAAGGGACAGGGGCCCTGGAGAAACCGGCGACATTTGAAGCCTCCTGCACCAAATGCAGGGGGCCCATGCTCCAGCTTGCCAGCGTCTTTACCTCGGCCCGCCACCTCTCACCACCCAGTCAGAGGATTGTGCCTGCCGGCCTGCTGGGTCACTTAACTCTCTATCCCTGGGTCGGCCCAGAGGGCCCCTCCCAAGGCCTGGCCCACAATTCTGGGAATGGGATCCTAGGCTGAGCGGCCAGGACTTCCACCTGCCGCCTGGCTGCGAATACACTGAGGCTTCACTGATTTATTCAGGGCAGGGAGAAAGGGCAGCGGGGCCCTCGAGCCATGTAGCAACATTCAGGCTCGGGGTGCCAAAACGCTGGTGCCCGGCTCCTGCACCAGCCCTCACCTCGGACGGCATCGCTCCACTGCATGCACAACTGGCGGATCGGGCCTGCCGACCTCCTGGCGCCCAACCTAACCCCTAGGACGGCCCCTGAGGGTCCCCTTCCTAAGGGGCACAGCGCCGCAACGCCGAGGGATTGGGGACCCCAAGCCCCAGCGCCGGATGCACCCTGCCACCCGCCCCCTCAGGCCACTAGGTGCGCCGCCATTCATTCAGGGTGGGAGAACCGTCAGAGCTTTCCGAGCCCCACCGACCTTACGAAGGCCCCACACTAAAAGCGGCTTGGTCATGCTCGAGGCTGTAGATGCACTCTTTTCGGGGTGGCCTCCCACGTGTTGCACAGCCACTGACGATCGGGTCCACCGGCCTTCTGGGAGCTAACCGTAACCCTAGATTGACCCCGGCGGCCTCCAGCTAGGCCTGGCACCGCAACACCGGGAGTTCCGAAGATCCAGGCCCCAGGCCGCCCGGACTCACCCTGCCGCCCAGCTGCCCTGCCCAGGTCTGGTGCCGCGATTCAGTCGGGGCGTGAACGAGGGCAGAGACCCTCTGGTTTCTGGCGACCTAAGGCCCCCCGTGCCAAAAGCGCCGAGCCCACGCTCCCGGTCACCGCCAGCTCACCTCGGTCCACCACTCCCACGGTCTCACACAGCTGGCGGAATAGGGCCTGCCGGCCTCCTGAGAGCTAAACCTAACCCTAGGTTGGCTTTGAGGGGGCCCCCTCCCAAGGGGCCTGGCGCCTTGCAGTGGATTGGGGACTCCCGAGCCTAGCGCGGACTCACACTGCTTTGGACGCCACCTGGGCGCTAGGGTCGCCGCCCTTTCATTCAGGGCAGGAGAACGGGCAGGGCCTTCTGAGCCACCGGCGACAGTGAACCCCCCCCCGCGCCAGCTACGGTCACAAGGCCGGCGCAGCATGCATCCTCGAACCACCCCTCCTGTTTTCGTCGCATTCAGCGGTCGGTCCTCCTTCCTGGGTGCTAACTCAAACCCTGGGTGAAGGACCCCAAGGGACCCATCAGGAGCATGTGCGCGCGCGCCTGGGAGATTAGTACCCGAGAACAGCGCAGTGCCTTCCGCGCGCCCACACGGTCACTATGGGTGCCTCGAGAATTGCATTCAGTAGGAGAACAGGCAGGGCCCTCCAGCCCATCGTCCTTCAAAGGCCCGCACGCCAAAATGCCCAGGCCCCACACTCCCGCTCGCCCGTGCCCTCACCTTGGCCTTCCCTCATATCTCACTGCACCGGCTGGCGGATTGGCCTGCCGGCCTCCTGGGGGCTAAGCCTAGGTCAGCCCCCGAGGAGCCTCCCAAGGCTGGCGCGCAACCTGCGGGGGATCGGGGACCCCCGAGCCCCAGCTCGGAGGCTGCACACCCTGCACGCCCCGCCGCCACCGGACTGCTAAGATTGCGCCGCCCGGTCATTCAGGGGCTGGAGAAGCAGGGTGGGGCCCTCTGTGAGCCACCAGAGACCTTTGAAGGCCCCCCATGCCAAAAAGCTTGGGCCGCTCTGATCGCCAGCGCCCTTACACCTTCCCGCCCTCCTCCTTTCGCCGGAGGATTGGGCCTCACGTCATGGTCTCACCCTAACACTAGGTCGGACCGAGGTGCCTCCCAGGGCCGGCTCGCCGCAGGGATTGGGGACCCCCAGCCCCAGCGCGGACTCACCCGCAGACCGCTGCCCCGGGCAGCTAGCGCCCGGTCACTCAGCGCGGAGAACTTGCAGGGCCCTCCCGCCGCGACCTTGAGCCCCCACGCCCAGAAGCAGCAGGCCCCATGCTCCCGCTCACCGGTGCCCTCACCTAGGCCCACCCTCTGCTCTCTGGGCCGCTT
The DNA here is from genome assembly GCF_017311325.1 of Ursus maritimus. Classification (NCBI taxonomy): domain Eukaryota; kingdom Metazoa; phylum Chordata; class Mammalia; order Carnivora; family Ursidae; genus Ursus; species Ursus maritimus. The sequence goes on from NW_024426586.1 coordinate 33,819, forward strand.
TGGTAGTGGAGCCTACCGACCTCCTGGGGCTAACCCTAACCCTAGGTCGGCCCCAAGGGGCCCTCCCAGGGACCTGGCGCTGCAACGCCGGGGTTTGGAACCCCCGGTAAGCCGGGACTCACCTTGTCGATCCGCCACCACCCCTGGCCGCTGGGCGCGCCACGGTCATTCAGGCGGGACAGCAGTGGGGCCTTCCGAGCCCCCGACGAGCCTTGGCTCGCACCAGAGCGGCGGGCCACGCTCCTGCTTGCCAGCGCCCACTCATCTCATTACCCTCGCTGATTACGCGAAAGATTGGGATCGGGATCACCCGGCCTCTGGGAACAGGCTCACAGCCTGGTCCGCCATAGAGGGGGCCAAGAACAGCCCTGTGCGCAATGCCCCGATTGGGGCAGAGCCCCAGGCAGACTCTGCCCTGCTGCCCTGCGCCAACCAGCGGCGCGGCGCTAGTGCCGGTCATTCCAGGTAGGAGAAGGAGACCTGGA
>NW_024426586.1:34313-35713 GCF_017311325.1 Ursus maritimus
TGGGCGGATCGGGACTGCCGGCCTCCTGGGGGCAAACTCTAACCCTAGGTCCGCCATAGAGGGGCCCATCCCAAGGCGCCTATCGCCGCAATGCCTGGGATTGGGAACCCCCGAGCCCCAGCGACAGACTCTACCCTGCTGCCCTGCCGCAACCCGGCCGCTAGGCACGCCGGCCGGTCATTCAGGGCGGGAGAAAGGGCAGGACCTTCCAAGCCCCCGGCGACAATCGAAGGCCCCCCGAGCCAAAACGCTTGGGCCGACGCTCATGGTTGCCAGCGCCCTCACCTCAGCAAGCCACTTCAATCGCCGCAGAGCTGGCGGATCGGGCCTGCCGCCCTCCTGGGGGCTAACCCTAACCCAAGCTGGGCCCCAGAGGGACCCCTCCCAAGGGGACTGGCGCCGCAACGCCGGGGATTGGGGAACCCAAGCCCCGACTGCGGTCTCACCCTGCCCCCGCACCACCACCCGGGCTGCTGGGGCGCCCCCGGTCATTCAGAGCAGGAGAATGGGCAGGGCCCTTCGAGCCATGGCAACATTCCAAGGCCCAGGGCGCCAAAACGGTGGTGACCACGCTCCCGCTCTGCATTGCCCTCACCTCGGCCCAACCCTCTGCGTGCCTCACAGCCGCTGATCGGGTCCACCGGCCTCCTGGGGGCTAACCATAAACCTAGATCGACCCCCGAGGGGCCCCTCCCAAGGGGTCTTGTGCCGCAATGCTGGGGATTGGGGACCCCCGAGCCTCAGCACTGGATTCACCCTGCCACCCAGCCACCACGTGGGGGCTTGGGGTGCTGCCGTTGATTCAGGGCGGGAGAACGGGCAGGGCCCTCGAGACACGGCGACCTTCAAGGCCCCCCGCGCCAAAACACCCGGGCCCACGCTCATGCTCACCAGTGCCCTCACCTCGGTGCACCACTCCAGTCTCCACACAGCTGGCGAATAGGGCCTGTGGGCATCCTAGGGGCTAAACCTAACCCTAGGTCAGCCTCCGAGGGGCCCCTCTCAAGGGGCCTGGTGCCACAACGCGCTGGACTGGGGATCCCCGAGCCCTATGCCTGGACTTACATACCGCCCCGCTGCCACCTGGGCTGCTAGGGGCGCCGCAGGTCATTCAGGGAGGAGAATGGGCAGGGCCCGCTGAGTCCCTGAAGACATTCGAAGGCCCCCTGCGCCAAAATGCTTGGGCCCACACTTCCGCTCCATAGAGACCTCACCTCGACCCACCACTCCTTTCGCCGCACAGCTGGCAGATTGAGCCTGCTGGCGTCCTGGGGTCTGACCCTAACCCTAGGTCAGCCCCCGAGGGGCCCCTCCCAAGGGGCCTGGCACCGCAACGCGGTGGATTGGGGACCCCCGAGCCCCAGCGTCGGACTCACCTGCCGCCCTGCCGCCACCCGGGC
>NW_024426586.1:35723-36579 GCF_017311325.1 Ursus maritimus
GGTGGATTGGGGACCCCCGAGCCCCAGCGTCGGACTCACCTGCCGCCCTGCCGCCACCCGGGCAGGGCCTGAAGCACCTGCAACGTGGTAGATTGGGGACCCAGGCCCAGCGCCAGACCCACAAGCACGCCCCGCGCCACCGAGGCCACTAGGAGCATGTGTCATTCAGGGTGGGAGAACTGTGCGCGGGCCTCCGGACATATGGTGACCTTCGAAAGGCCCCGTGATAAAATGCTTGGAGCTCATGCTCGCTCTCAGCCAGACTCCCTCACCTCGGCCGAACCCTCCGCATGCCGCATGCCCTATCGGGTCCACCGGTTTCCTGGGGGCCCCAGCTGCCCTAGATCGAGCCGGGCCCTCCCAAGGAGGCCTGGCGCTACACAGAAGCCAGGATTAGGGGACTCCAGAGCCTGAGCACCTGCCTCACCCTGTCACCCAGCGCCACCCAGGAAGCTGGGGTGCTCCTTCATTCAGAGGCGGGAGAAGCGGGCAGAGCCTTCGAGGAACACGGTGACTTTTGAAGGCCCCCACACGCAGAAAACGTCAGGCCGCTCCCCGTCACCAGTGCCCTCACCTCGGTCCGCCGCTTCACTCTCCACACGTCTGCAAATAGGGCCTGCCCGACCTCCTGGGGCTAAACTACCGCCTAGGTTGGCCCGAGGAGCCCTCCAAAGGCCTGTGAGTAAGCGCTGGGATGGGGACCCGAGCCCAAGTGCCAGACTCACCCTTCTGCCATTCAGCCACCCGAGGACCACATATGGGCCCACTGGTCAATCAAGGAAGGAGAACAGTCCAGGGCCCTCCCAGCCCCTGCATGTGAAGGCCACTGCACTAAACACTTGGAGGCTCATGCTTC
>NW_024426586.1:36589-38379 GCF_017311325.1 Ursus maritimus
TTCAGCCACCCGAGCCACTATGGGCCCACTGGTCAATCAAGGAAGGAGAACAGTCAGGGCCCTCCCAGCCCCCGCCGACCTTCGAAGGCCCACTGCACTAAACACTTGGGCTCATGCTCAGGCTCACCAGCGCCCTCACCTCGGCCCAACCCTCCACATGTTGCACAGCCGCTGATCGGGTCCACCGGCCTTCTGGGGGTAACTGTAACCCTAGATCGACCCCCGAGGGGCCCCTCCCAAGGGGCCTGGCGCCGCAACGCCGGGGATTGGGGACCCCATCCTCAGCACTGGCCTCACCCTGCCACCCAGCTGCTATCCGGGTCTTGGGGTCCTGCCCTTCATTCAGGGCAGAAGAACGGGCGGGGCCCTCGGAGACACGGCGACCTTCAAAGGACCCCTGCGCCAAAATGCCTGGGCCCACGCTCCCGCTCACCAGCGCTCTCAACTCGGTCCCCCACTCCGCTATCCACACAGCTGGCGAATAGGGCCTGCTGGCCTCCTAGGGGCTAGCCTAACCCTAGGTTGGCCTCGAAGTGCCCCTTCCAAGGGGCTTGGAGCCGGAACGTGGGGGATTGGGGATACCCGAGCCACAGCGCCTGACTCACCCTGCTGCCCCACCGCCACTTGGGCTGCTAGGGACGCCGCCAGTAATTCAGGGAGGAGAATGGGCATGGCCTGCCGAGTCCCCGGAGATATTCGAAGGACCCCGGCGCCAAAACGCTTGGGCCCACACTCCCTCTCGCCAGTGCCCTCCCCTCGGCCTGCCCCTCCGCCTGCCGCAGAGCTGGAGGAAGGGGCCTGCTGGACTCCTGGGGGCTAAGACTTACCCTAGGTCGGCCCCCGAGGGGCCCCTCCCAAGGAGCCTGGCACCGCAATGCCAGGGATTTGGGACTCCCGAGCCCCAGTGCTGGACTCACTCTGCCACCCCGCAAGCACCCAGGGCGCTAGGGGCGTGGGCAGTCATTCAGGAAGGGAGAAAGGGCAGGGCCCTCTGATCCCCCTGCGACCTTCAAAGGCCCCAGGCGCAAAAACTCTGGCTCCCACACTCCTGCTCTCCAGCACCCTAACCTCGGCCCACCCCTCCACTCGCTGCAGAGCTGGCGGGTCGGGCCTGCTCGCTTCCTGGGGGCTAACCCTATCCCTAGGTCACCCCCAAGGGGCCCCTCCCAAGTGGCCTGGCGCCTCATGCCAGGGATTGGGAACCCCCAAGTCCCAGCGCCGGACGCAACCTGCTGCCCCGCTGCCACATGGGGCACTAGGGGCGTCGCCAGTCTTTCAGGGCGACAGAATGGGCAGGACCCTCCGAGCCACCTGCGACCTTCGAAGGCACCCCGAGCCAAAGCCAAATGCTCTGGCCCATGCTCCCGCTTGCCAGCTACCTCACCTCGACCCACACCTCCATTCACTGCACATGGGCGGAACGAGCCTGCCAGTCTACTGGGGGCTAACCCTAACCCTAAGTCAGCCCCAGAGGGGCCCGTCCCAAGGGGCCTGGCGCTGCAACGCCGGGTATTAGGGACCCCCGAGCCCCAGCGCCGGAATCACCCTGCCTCCCCGCCGCCACCCAGGCCATTAGGGGTGCCGCTGGTCATTCAGTGCAGGAGAATGGGCAGGGCCCTCTGAGCCCATGGCGACTTTCGAAGGCCCCCACATCCAAAACGCTTGAGCCCACGCTCCCACTCCTCAGCGCCCTCACCTCGGCCTGCTCCTCCGCTCCCTGCAGAGCCTGTGGATGAGGGCTGCCCTCCTCCTGGGTCTACCCATAACCCTAGGTTGGCCCCTGAAGGGCC
>NW_024426586.1:38389-40025 GCF_017311325.1 Ursus maritimus
CTCCCGCTCACCAGCGCTCTCAACTCGGTCCCCCACTCCGCTATCCACACAGCTGGCGAATAGGGCCTGCTGGCCTCCTAGGGGCTAGCCTAACCCTAGGTTGGCCTCGAAGTGCCCCTTCCAAGGGGCTTGGAGCCGGAACGTGGGGGATTGGGGATACCCGAGCCACAGCGCCTGACTCACCCTGCTGCCCCACCGCCACTTGGGCTGCTAGGGACGCCGCCAGTAATTCAGGGAGGAGAATGGGCATGGCCTGCCGAGTCCCCGGAGATATTCGAAGGACCCCGGCGCCAAAACGCTTGGGCCCACACTCCCTCTCGCCAGTGCCCTCCCCTCGGCCTGCCCCTCCGCCTGCCGCAGAGCTGGAGGAAGGGGCCTGCTGGACTCCTGGGGGCTAAGACTTACCCTAGGTCGGCCCCCGAGGGGCCCCTCCCAAGGAGCCTGGCACCGCAATGCCTGGGACCCCCGAGCCCCAGTGCTGGACTCACTCTGCCACCCCGCAAGCACCCAGGGCGCTAGGGGCGTGGGCAGTCATTCAGGAAGGGAGAAAGGGCAGGGCCCTCTGATCCCCCTGCGACCTTCAAAGGCCCCAGGCGCAAAAACTCTGGCTCCCACACTCCTGCTCTCCAGCACCCTAACCTCGGCCCACCCCTCCACTCGCTGCAGAGCTGGCGGGTCGGGCCTGCTCGCTTCCTGGGGGCTAACCCTATCCCTAGGTCACCCCCAAGGGGCCCCTCCCAAGTGGCCTGGCGCCTCATGCCAGGGATTGGGAACCCCCAAGTCCCAGCGCCGGACGCAACCTGCTGCCCCGCTGCCACATGGGGCACTAGGGGCGTCGCCAGTCTTTCAGGGCGACAGAATGGGCAGGACCCTCCGAGCCACCTGCGTGATAAAATGCTTGGGCTCATGCTCACTCTCGCCAGCTCCCTCACCTCGGCCGAACCCTCCGCATGCCGCACAGCTGCTAATCGGGTCCACCGGTTTCCTGGGGGCTAACCGTAACCCTAGATCGACCCCGAGGGCCCCTCCCAAGGGGCCTGGCGCTGCAAAGCCAGGGATTGGGGACTCCGAGCCTCAGCACCTGACTCACCCTGTCACCCAGCCGCCACCCAGGGGCTTGGGGTGCTGCCCTTCATTCAGGGCGGGAGAACGGGCAGGGCCTTCCGAGACACGGTGACTTTTGAAGGCCCCCCACACCAAAACGTCCAGGCCCACGCTCCCAATCACCAGTGCCCTCACCTCGGTCCGCCACTTCACTCTCCACACAGTCTGCAAATAGGGCCTGCCGGCCTCCTGGGGGCTAAACCTAACCCTAGGTTGGCCCCCGAGGAGCCCCTCCCAAGGGGCCTGTCGTCGCAACGCTGGGGATGGGGACCCCGAGCCCAAGTGCCAGACTCACCCTTCTGCCATTCAGCCACCCGAGCCACTATGGGCCCACTGGTCAATCAAGGAAGGAGAACAGTCAGGGCCCTCCCAGCCCCCGCCGACCTTCGAAGGCCCACTGCACTAAACACTTGGGCTCATGCTCAGGCTCACCAGCGCCCTCACCTCGGCCCAACCCTCCACATGTTGCACAGCCGCTGATCGGGTCCACCGGCCTTCTGGGGGTAACTGTAACCCTAGATCGACCCCCGAG
>NW_024426586.1:40644-45626 GCF_017311325.1 Ursus maritimus
GACTCACTCTGCCACCCCGCAAGCACCCAGGGCGCTAGGGGCGTGGGCAGTCATTCAGGAAGGGAGAAAGGGCAGGGCCCTCTGATCCCCCTGCGACCTTCAAAGGCCCCAGGCGCAAAAACTCTGGCTCCCACACTCCTGCTCTCCAGCACCCTAACCTCGGCCCACCCCTCCACTCGCTGCAGAGCTGGCGGGTCGGGCCTGCTCGCTTCCTGGGGGCTAACCCTATCCCTAGGTCACCCCCAAGGGGCCCCTCCCAAGTGGCCTGGCGCCTCATGCCAGGGATTGGGAACCCCCAAGTCCCAGCGCCGGACGCAACCTGCTGCCCCGCTGCCACATGGGGCACTAGGGGCGTCGCCAGTCTTTCAGGGCGACAGAATGGGCAGGACCCTCCGAGCCACCTGCGACCTTCGAAGGCACCCCGAGCCAAAGCCAAATGCTCTGGCCCATGCTCCCGCTTGCCAGCTACCTCACCTCGACCCACACCTCCATTCACTGCACATGGGCGGAACGAGCCTGCCAGTCTACTGGGGGCTAACCCTAACCCTAAGTCAGCCCCAGAGGGGCCCGTCCCAAGGGGCCTGGCGCTGCAACGCCGGGTATTAGGGACCCCCGAGCCCCAGCGCCGGAATCACCCTGCCTCCCCGCCGCCACCCAGGCCATTAGGGGTGCCGCTGGTCATTCAGTGCAGGAGAATGGGCAGGGCCCTCTGAGCCCATGGCGACTTTCGAAGGCCCCCACATCCAAAACGCTTGAGCCCACGCTCCCACTCCTCAGCGCCCTCACCTCGGCCTGCTCCTCCGCTCCCTGCAGAGCCTGTGGATGAGGGCTGCCCTCCTCCTGGGTCTACCCATAACCCTAGGTTGGCCCCTGAAGGGCCCCTCCGAAGGGGCCTGGCACCGCAATGCCTGGGATTGGGGACCCCCGAGCCCCAGTCCCGGACTCACTGTGTTGCCCCACCACCACCCGGGCCTCTAGGAACACCGTCGGTCATTCAAGGAGGGAGAACGGGCAGATCCCTCCGAGTCCCCGGCGACCTTCGAAGGCCCGCCGCGCCAAAACGCTTGGGCCCACGCTCCTGCTCACCAGCGCCCTCATCTCGGCCCGCCCCTCCGCTCCTAGCAGAGCCCGAGGATCGGGCCTGCCGGCCTCCTGGGGGCAAACTCTAACCCTAGGTCGACCACCGAGGGGCCCTCCCAAGCGGCCTGGCGCTGCAACGCCAGGGATTGGGGACCCCCGAACCCCAGCGCCTGACTCCCCCTGCCGCCCTGCCACCACCCGGGCCGCTAGCAGCGCCGCAGGTCATTCAGGGCATGAGAACGGTCACGGCCCTCCGATCCCCGGGAGACCTTCAAAGGCACCCTGCATCAAACCGCTTGCGCCCACAATGCCGCTAGGCAGCGCCCTCACCTCAGCCCGCCCCTCTGATCGTCGCACAGTCGGCGGATTGGACCTGCTGGCCTCCTGGGGCCTAACCCTAAACTAGGTCCGTCCCCGAGGGGCCCCTCTCAAGGGGCCTGGCTCCGCAACGCCAGGGATTGGGAACCCCCGAGCCCCAGTGCCAGACTCACAGTGCCGCCCCGTGGCCAACTGGGCCGCTAGGGGCGCCGCAGGTCATTCAGGGCGTGAGAAAGGGCAGGGCCCTCCAAGCCCCGGCTGACCTTCCAAGGCACCCTGCATCAAAACACTTGTGCCCACGCTTCCGCTAGGCAGCGCCCTCACCTCAGCCCGCCCCTCTAATCGTCGCACAGCCAGCGGATCGGGCCAGCCGGCCTCTTGGGAGATAACCATAACCCTAGGTCGGCCCCTGAGCGGCCCCTCCAAAGGGGCCTGGCGCCGCAACGCCGGGGATTGGGGACACCAGAGCCCCAGCGTCGGACTCAACCTACCGCCCCGCCACCAACCAGGCCGCTAGGGGTGACCCCGGTCATTCAGGGCGGGAGAACGGGCAGGGCCTTCCGAGCCCCCTGTGACATTCGAAGGCCCCCCACCCCAAAACGCTTAGGCCCATGCTCCTTCTCGCCAGCGCCCTCACCTCGGCCCGTGCCTCCCCTCGCAGCACAGCCGGCAGATTGGGCCTGCTGGCCTCCTGGGGGTTAACCCTAACCATAGGTTGGCCCACGAGGGCCCCTCATAAGGGGCTTGGTGCCGCACGTGAGGATTGGGGACCCCCGAGCCCCTGCGCTGGACTCAACGTGTTGCCCCGCCTCCACCCTGGCCGATAGGGGCGCCGCTGGTCATTCAGGGCGGGAGAATGGGCAGGGCCCTCAGAGAACCCAGAGACCTTTGAAGGCTCCCCACGCCAAAACGCTTGGGCTCACGCTCTCGCTCGCCAGCAGCCTCACCTCGGCCCGCCCCTCCGCTCACCGCACAGCTGGCTAATCGGGCCTGATGGCCTCCTGGGAGCTAACCCAAACCATACATTGGCCCAAGAGGGGCCCCTCCCAAGGGGCCTGGCACCGCCACTCTGGGGCTTGGCGACCCCCGAGCACCAGCGCAAGACTCACCCTGCCGCCTCGCCAGGACCCGGCCCGCTAGAAGCGCCATCCTCATTCAGGGCGGGAGAACGGGCGGGGACCTCCGAGCCACCAGCAACCTTCGAACACCCCCCCCATGCCAAAATGCTTGGGCCCACGCTCCCGATCGCCCGCGCCCTCACCTTGGCCCACCACTCCGCTCGCCGCACAGCTGGTGGATTGGGCCTGCCGGCCTCCTGGGGGCTAACCCTAACACTAGGTCGCACCCGAGGGGCCCCTCCCAAGGGCCCTGGCGCTGCAACACCGGGGATTGGGGATCCCTGAGCCCCAGCACCAGACTCACCTTGCCGCCCCTCTGCAACCGGAGCCGCTAGGTGCGCCATCGGGCTTTCAGCGCAGTAGAACAGGAAGTGCGCTCTGAATCCCTGGCAACTTTCGAATGCCCCCGCACCAAAACGCTTGGGCCCATGCTCCCGCTCTACAGTGCCCTCACCTCGGCCTGCCCCACTGCTCTCTACACAGCTGGCGGATCGGGTCTGCCGGCCTCCTGGGGGCTAACACTAACGCTGGTTCAGACCCCGAGGGCCCTTCCCAAGGGGCCTGGCGCCCCAACGCCGAGTATTGGGGACCCCCGTACCCCAGCGCCAGACTTACCGTGCCACCCCACCGCAACCCGGGCCACTAGGGGCACCACCGGTCATTCAGGTCGGGAGAACGGGCAGGGCCTTCCGAGCCCCCAGCGACTTTCGAAGGCCCCCCGCGCCAAAAGGCTGGGCCCACGCCCCCGTACGCCAGCGCCCTCACCTCGGCGCGCTGCTCTGCTCGCAGCACAGCCAGCGGATGAGGCCTGCCAGGTTCCTGGGGGCTAACCCTAAACCTAGGTCGGCCCCCAATGGGCCCCTCCCAAGGAGCCTGGAGCTGCAAGGCCTGGGATTTGGGGCCCCCGAGCCCCAGCACTGGACTTACCCGGCAACCCCACTGCAACCCGTGGCGCCAGGGGCGCCGCCGGTTATTCAGGGCAGGAGAACAGGCAGGGCCCTCTGAGCCCCCGGCAACTTTTGAAGGCCCCCCACGCCAAAACGCTTGGGCCCACGCTCCCGCTTACCAGCGCCCTCACCTCAGCCCGCCCCACCGTTGCCGCACAGCCGACGGATCAGGCCTGCCGGTGCCCTGGGGGATAACCCTAACTCTAGGTGGGTGCCCGAGGGTCCCCTCCCAAGGGGCCTGGCACCGCAATGACAGAGATTGGGGACCCCTGAGCCCCAGCTCTGAACACACCCTGCCACCCCGCCGTCACCCGGCCCGCTAGGGGCGCCGCCGGTCATTCAGGGCAGGAGAATGCGTAGGGCCCTCTGAGCCCCCGGAGACCTTCAAAGGCCCCCCACGCCAAAATGGTTGGGCCCACGCTCCCGCTCGCCCTCGCCTTTACCTCGGCCTGCCCCTCCTCTCGACGCACAGCCTGTGGATAGGGCCTCCCGGCATCCTGGGGTCTCACACTAACACTAGGTCGGGCCCCGAGGGGCCCCTCCCAAAGGGCCTCGAGCCGCAATGCCCAGGAATGGGGACCCACGAGCCCCAGAGCCTGACTCACCATGCCAGTCCGCCACCACCCGGGCCGCTATGTGTGCCGCCGGTCAATCAGGGTGGGAGAACATGAAGGGCCTTCCACCCCCCGATGACCTTCGAAGGCCCCCCGCGCCAAGACGCTTGCGCCCACCCTCCTGTTCGCCACCGCCGTCACCTCGGCTAGCCCCTCCGCTCGCCCCACACACAACCGGCAGGTGGGCCTGCCACGACATCCTTTAAGTAACCACCTAGGTGGACCCACGAGGACCACTCCCAAGTGCCACAGCGCCCGCCACGGCGAGATTGGGAACCCGAGCCCCAGCTCTGGGTCACCCTGCAGCCCATGCCAACCCCTGGCTTCTGGAGGCGCTGCCAGTCATTCAGGCGGGGAACGAGCGGAGACCCTCTGATTCCCGGCGACCATCGAAGGCCACCGCGCCAAGCGGCTTGGCCCGCTCTGCTAGACAGTGCCCTCACCTGGGGCCGCCCACTCAGCTAGCTGCACAACCAGCGGAGTGGGGCCTGCTGGCCTCTTTTCGGCTAAGCCTAACCTAGGTCAGACCCTGAGGGACCTCCGCATGGGGCCTGGCACGCCAGGCAGCGGAGATGAGGACCGAGCATGATGCGCCTGACTCACCCAGCTGCCCCGCCACCACCTGGGCCGCTGGGGCGCTGCCGAGTCATTCAGGGGCGGGAGAACGGGCAGAGCCCTCCGAGCCCTGCTAGCCCGATGTTAGGTCCCCGTGCAAAAGCGTCTGGATGCTCGCTACTCCGCTCGCCAGCGCCCTCCTGCGCCGGCCACGCCCCTCTGCTGTGCGCTCACCACACGGCTGGCGGTTAGCTCTTACCGGCCTCCCTAACTGCGCTAACCTAACCTAGGTCCTTTGAGGGACCCGTACCAAAGAATTTCAGGTGCTGCTGCACGCGTCCGGACAGTTG
>NW_024426586.1:45636-46667 GCF_017311325.1 Ursus maritimus
ATCAGGCCTGCCGGTGCCCTGGGGGATAACCCTAACTCTAGGTGGGTGCCCGAGGGTCCCCTCCCAAGGGGCCTGGCACCGCAATGACAGAGATTGGGGACCCCTGAGCCCCAGCTCTGAACACACCCTGCCACCCCGCCGTCACCCGGCCCGCTAGGGGCGCCGCCGGTCATTCAGGGCAGGAGAATGCGTAGGGCCCTCTGAGCCCCCGGAGACCTTCAAAGGCCCCCCACGCCAAAATGGTTGGGCCCACGCTCCCGCTCGCCCTCGCCTTTACCTCGGCCTGCCCCTCCTCTCGACGCACAGCCTGTGGATAGGGCCTCCCGGCATCCTGGGGTCTCACACTAACACTAGGTCGGGCCCCGAGGGGCCCCTCCCAAAGGGCCTCGAGCCGCAATGCCCAGGAATGGGGACCCACGAGCCCCAGAGCCTGACTCACCATGCCAGTCCGCCACCACCCGGGCCGCTATGTGTGCCGCCGGTCAATCAGGGTGGGAGAACATGAAGGGCCTTCCACCCCCCGATGACCTTCGAAGGCCCCCCGCGCCAAGACGCTTGCGCCCACCCTCCTGTTCGCCACCGCCGTCACCTCGGCTAGCCCCTCCGCTTGCCACACAGCCGGCAGATTGGGCCTGCCGGCATCCTTTAGGCTAACCCTACCCTAGGTCGGACCCCGAGGGACCACTCCCAAGTGCCTGGCGCCGCCACGACGGGGATTGGGGAACCCCGAGCCCCAGCTCTGGACTCACCCTGCCGCCCCGCTGCCACCCTGGCTTCTAGGGGCGCTGCCGGTCATTCAGGGCGGGGGAACAGGCAGGACCCTCTGATTCCCCGGCGACCATCGAAGGCCACCCGCGCCAAAACGCTTCGGCCCACGCTCCTGCTAGACAGTGCCCTCACCTCGGCCCGCCCCTCCGCTCGCTGCACAACCAGCGGGTCGGGCCTGCTGGCCTCTTTTCGGCTAAACCTAACCCTAGGTCAGACCCTGAGGGACCCCTCCCATGGGGCCTGGCACCGCCAGGCCGGGGATT
>NW_024426586.1:46677-73565 GCF_017311325.1 Ursus maritimus
GTTGCCGCACAGCCGACGGATCAGGCCTGCCGGTGCCCTGGGGGATAACCCTAACTCTAGGTGGGTGCCCGAGGGTCCCCTCCCAAGGGGCCTGGCACCGCAATGACAGAGATTGGGGACCCCTGAGCCCCAGCTCTGAACACACCCTGCCACCCCGCCGTCACCCGGCCCGCTAGGGGCGCCGCCGGTCATTCAGGGCAGGAGAATGCGTAGGGCCCTCTGAGCCCCCGGAGACCTTCAAAGGCCCCCCACGCCAAAATGGTTGGGCCCACGCTCCCGCTCGCCCTCGCCTTTACCTCGGCCTGCCCCTCCTCTCGACGCACAGCCTGTGGATAGGGCCTCCCGGCATCCTGGGGTCTCACACTAACACTAGGTCGGGCCCCGAGGGGCCCCTCCCAAAGGGCCTCGAGCCGCAATGCCCAGGAATGGGGACCCACGAGCCCCAGAGCCTGACTCACCATGCCAGTCCGCCACCACCCGGGCCGCTATGTGTGCCGCCGGTCAATCAGGGTGGGAGAACATGAAGGGCCTTCCACCCCCCGATGACCTTCGAAGGCCCCCCGCGCCAAGACGCTTGCGCCCACCCTCCTGTTCGCCACCGCCGTCACCTCGGCTAGCCCCTCCGCTTGCCACACAGCCGGCAGATTGGGCCTGCCGGCATCCTTTAGGCTAACCCTACCCTAGGTCGGACCCCGAGGGACCACTCCCAAGTGCCTGGCGCCGCCACGACGGGGATTGGGGAACCCCGAGCCCCAGCTCTGGACTCACCCTGCCGCCCCGCTGCCACCCTGGCTTCTAGGGGCGCTGCCGGTCATTCAGGGCGGGGGAACAGGCAGGACCCTCTGATTCCCCGGCGACCATCGAAGGCCACCCGCGCCAAAACGCTTCGGCCCACGCTCCTGCTAGACAGTGCCCTCACCTCGGCCCGCCCCTCCGCTCGCTGCACAACCAGCGGGTCGGGCCTGCTGGCCTCTTTTCGGCTAAACCTAACCCTAGGTCAGACCCTGAGGGACCCCTCCCATGGGGCCTGGCACCGCCAGGCCGGGGATTGGGGACCCCCGAGCATGATCGCCTGACTCACCCAGCTGCCCCGCCACCACCTGGGCCGCTAGGGGCGCGGCCGGTCATTCAGGGCGGGAGAACAGACAGGGCCCTCCGAGCCACCAGCGAACTTCGAAGGCCCCCCGTGCCAAAACGATTGGGATCACGCTCCCGCTCGCCAGCGCCCTCACCTTGGCCCGCCCCTCTGCTCGCCGCTCACCACACAGCTGGCGGATTGGGCCTGCCGGCCTCCTTTGCGCTAACCCTAACCCTAGGTCAGCCCCCGAGGGACCCGTACCAAGGGGCCAGGTGCTGCCACGTCCGGACAGTTGGACCCCCAGGCCCAGCTCCAGACTCACCCTGCCGCCCTGCCGCCACCCGGGCCGCTAGGGGCGCCGACAGACATTCAGGGCGGGAGAACGGGCAGGGCCCTCCGTGCCCCGGCGACCATCGAAAGCCCACTGCCCCAAAACGCTTGGGCCCACGCTTCCGCTCGCCAGCGCCCTCACCTTGGCCAGCCCCTCCGCTGGCCTCACAGCTGGGTGATCTGGCCTGCCGGCCTCCTGGGAGCTAACCCTAACCCAGGGTCGGTCCCCGAGGAGCCCCTCCCAATGGGACTGCTGCTGCCACGGCAGGGATTGGGGACCCCCGAGCCCCAGCGCCGGACTTACCCTGCCACCCCGCCGCCACCCGGGCCACTAGGGCGCCGTGGGTCATTCAGGGCGGAAAACGGGCAGGGCCCTCCGAGACACGGTGACCTTCGAATGCGCCCCGCACCGAAACGACCGGGCCCACGCTCCCAAACACCAGCGCCCTCACCTCAGTCTGCCACTCCACTATCCACACAGCTGGCGAATAGGACCTGCTGAGTTCCTAGGGGCTAAATCTAACCCTAAGTTGTCTACCGAGGGGCCCAACCCAAGGGACCTTGCGCAGCATCGCTGGGGATTGGAGATACCCGAGCCACAGGGCCTGACTCACCCTGCCACCCCTCACCACCCAGGCGGCCGTTCATTCGGGGTGGGAGAATGGGCAGGGCCCTTTGAACCCCCGCCGACCTTTGAAGGCGTTCTGAACCAAAACGCTTGGGCCCAGGCTCATGTTCACCAGCACCCTCACCTCAACCCAACTCTCCGCTTGATTCAGACCCGTTGGATAGGGCCTGCCGGGCTCTTGTTCTAACGAAAACCCTAGGTCTGCCCCGTGGGGCACATCCCAAGGGGCCTGGCTCCGCAACGCTGGGGATTGGTGACTCAGAGCCCCAGAGCCAGACACACCCTGCCGCACTGTCGCCACCCGGGCCTCTAGGGGCGCCGCTGGTCATTCAGGGCGGAGAAGTAGCAGGTCCTTCTGAGTCCCTGGTGACATTCAAAGGCTCCCTGTGCCAAAACGCTGGTACCCACGCTTCCACTCCCCAGCGCTCTCACCTCGGACCGCCCATCCGATCCCCGCATAGCGGGCAGATCGGGCCTGCCGGCCTCCTGGGGGCTAACCCTAACCCTAGGTCGGCCCCCAAGGGGCCCCTCCGAAGGGGCCTGGCACCAAAACGCCGGGGATTGGGGACCCTGAGCCTCAGCACCTGACTCACCTGCCGCCCAGCCGCCACTCAGGGCTTGGGGTGCTGCCGTTCATTCAGGGCGGGAGAATGGGCAGGGCCCTCCAAGACACAGCGACCTTCGAAGGCCCCCGTGCCAAAACGCCCAGGCCCACCCTCCCACTCACCAGCGCCCTCACCTAGGACGGCCACTCTGCTCTCCACACAGCTGGTGAATAGGGCCTGCTGGCCTCCTAGGGGCTAAACCTAACCCTAGGTTGGCCCCCCGAAGGGCCCTCTAAGGGGCCTGGTGCCACTTTGCTGGGGATTGGGGACCCCCAAGCCCCAGCGCCAGATGCACCCTGCCGCCCCTCCCCACCCGGGCCACTAGGGGCGCCGCCATTCATTCACAGTGGGAGGATAGACAGGGCCCTCCGAATCCCCGCCAACTTTCGAAGGCGCCCTGAACCAAAACGCTTGGGCCCAGGCTCATATTCACCAGCACCCTCACCCCAGCCCAACTCTCCGCTCGATGCCCAGGAGGTGTATCGGGCCTGCCGGCCTCCTGGGGGCTAACACTAACCATAGTTCGGCCCCCGAGGGGCAATTCCCAGGGTCCTGGCGTCACAACGCTGGGGATGGGGACCCCGAGCCCAAGTGCCGGACTCACCCTGCTGCCCTTCAGCCACCCGAGCCGCTAGAGACCACTGGTCAATCAGGGCGGGAGAATGGGCAGGGCCCTTCGAGCCCCCGCTGACCTTCGAAGGCCCCCTGCGCAAAAACATTAGCTCCCATCTTCCTGCTCGCCAGCGCCCTCACCTCGGCCCACCCCTCAGGTTGCTGCAGAGCCAGTGGATAGTGCCTGCCAGGATCCTGGGGGCCAACTGAAATCCTAGGTTGGCCCTGTGGGGCACAACCCAAGGGGCCTGGCTCTGCAACGCTGGGGACTGGTGACTCAGAGCCCCAGAGCCAGACTCACTCTGCCGCACTGTCACCACCCAGGCCACTAGGGCCACCGCCGCTCATTCAGGGCAGGAGAATGGACAGGGCCCTGGAGAAACCGGCAACATTTGAAGCCTCCCGCGCCAAAATGCAGGGGCCCACACTCCCGCTCGTCAGAGCCTTTACCTCGGCCCCTGTACCTCTCGCCGCCCAGCCAGAGGATTGGGCCTGCCTGCCTCCTGGGTGCTAACTCTAACCCTAGGTCGGCCCAGGAGGAGCCCCTCCCAAGGGGCCTGGCCCCTCAACGCTGGGGATTGGGGATCCCTGAGCTGCAGTGCGGGACTCACCCTGCCGCCCCACCGCCAACGGAGCCACAAAGCGCGCCGCTGGTTATTCAGGGCAGGAGAACGGGCAGGGCCCTTGGAGACATGGCAACATTCGAAGGCCCAGGGCGCCAAAACGCTGGGGCCCACGCTTCGCTTGCCAGCGCCCTCACCTCGGACCGCAACTCCCTTCGCCTCAAGATGGTGGATCGGGCCTGCCGGCCTCCTGAGGGCTAACTCTAACCCTACATTGGCCCCAGAGGGGCTCTTCCCAAGGGGCCTGGCACTGCAACGTCGGGTATAGGGAAGCCCGAGCCTCAGCACCAGACTCACCCTGCTGCCCTGCCATCACCCGGGCCGCTAGGGGTGCCACCGGTCATTCAGGCGAGAGAACGGGCAGGGCCCTCCAAGCCCCCGGTGACCGTCGAAGTCCCCTTGCTCCAAAAGGCTTGGGCCCATGCTCCCGCTCACCAGCGCACTCACCTCAGCCCGCCCCTCTGCTCGCCGCTCAGCAGGGGGATTGGGCCTGCCGGCCTCCTGGGGGCTAACCATAAACCTAGGTTGGCCCCTGAGGGGCCCCTCCCAAGGGGCCTGTCGCCGCAACACCAGGGATTGATGACCCCAAGCCCCAGCGCCGGACTCACCCTGCCACCCCGCTGGCACCCAGGCCACTAGGGGCGCCACCGGTCATTCAGGGAGGGAGAATGGGCAGGGCCCTCCGAGTCCCGGTGAACATCTAAGGGCCCACGCACCAAAATGCTTGGGCCCATGCTCCCGCTCACCAGCGCCCTCACCTCGGCCTGCCCCTCCGCTACTGCACAGCTGGCGGATCATGTATACCGGGCTCCTGTGTGCTCACAGTAACCCTAGGATGGCCCCAGAGGGGCCCCTCCCAAGGGGCCTTGCGTTGCAACGCATGGCATTGGGGACCCCCAAACCGCAGTTCCAGACTCACACTGCCACCCCGCCACCACCTAGGCCGCTAGGGGCGCCGCCGGTCATTCATGGCGGGAGAACGGGCAGGGCCCCTCTAGCGATGTTCAAAGGCCCCCTGCGCCAAAACGCTGGATACCATACTCCTGCTCAACAGCGCCCTCACCTCGTCCCACTCCTCCGCTCCCGCACAGCCGGCGCATCAGTCCTGATGGCCTACTGGGGTCTAACCCTAACCCTAAACCCTAACCCCAAACCTTAAACCCTAAAACTTAACGCCTAATCCTAACCCTAAACCCTAACCCTTACCCTAACCCTAACCCTACCCTAAACCTAACCCTAAACCCTAATCCTTAAACCCTAAACCCTAACATTAACACTAAACCCTAAACCCTAACCCCTAACCCTAATCCCGAAACCCTAAACACTAAACCCTAACCTTAGCCACTAACCCCAAATCTCAAACCCTAACCCTAAACCCTAACCCTACCTCGACCCCTACCATACCCCGAACCCTACCCCTAACCCTACCCCTTCAGCTAACCCTACCCCTAACCCGTAACCTAACCCTAAACCTAACCCTAACCCGTACCCTAACCCTAACTCTACCCGTACCCTAATCCTAACCCTAACCTGTAACCTAACCCTAACTGTAACCCTAACATGTACTCTAACCCGTACCTTAACCCGTACACTAACCCTAACCCTAAACTGTACCCTAACCCGTAACTTAAACCGTACCCTAAACCTAACCGTAACCCTAACGCGTACCCTAACCCTAACCCATACCCTAAACCTAACCCGTACCTTAACCCATAACCTCTAACCTGTAACCCCTAAACCCAACCCTAACCCGTACCCTCTCCTTACCCTAACCCTAACCCCTACCCTCACCCATACCCTAACCCTAACTCATACTACCCTTAACCCATACCCTAATCCGAACCCTAACCCTGGGGACTGGGTACACCTGAGCCCCACCATGGGACTCAGCCTGCCACCCCTCAGGAAACCATGACCCTTGGGGCACCGCAGAGCATCCCGTGCAGGAGAATTGGTAGGGCCCCCCTGAGCCCCCAGCAATCCTTCGCGGCCCCCTACACCCCAACCCTGAGGCCGACACTCATCCCGCCCCACGCCTTCCCTTCAGCTTGCCACCAAGCTCGTCGCAGAGCTGGCAGATAAGGCCTGCCGGGTTCCTGAGGCCTAGACCTGACCCTAGGTCGGCTGGGTAGGGCCCCTCCCCTGGGGCCTGGTGCCGCAGCCCCAGGGACTGGGGACACCTGAGCCCCACTGTAGGACAAAGCCTGCCAGCCCGCAGGAAACCGTGCCCCTTGGGAGGCTGTAGAGCATTCAGGGCGGGAGAACCAGGAGGGCCCCAGAGCCCCTGGTGAACTTCGGCGATCCCTAAACCCACCCTTGAAGCCCATGCTCACCCCACCCCGCACCCTCACCTCAGCCCGCGATGAAGCTCACCACATAGTGGGCAGAACTGGCCTGCGGGGTTCCTGGGCCCCAACCCTAACCCTAGTTCATCTGTGAAGGGGCCCCTCCCCAGGAGCCTGGAGCCACAGCTGCGGGGATTCGGGACACCTGAGCCCCACAGCAGGACTCAGTCTGCCACCCCACAGGAAACCGTGCAACTTGGGAGGCCATAGAGCATTCAGGGCGGGAGAAACAGAAGGGCTCTCCTGAGCCACCAGTGAACTTCGGCGGCCTCCCGCACCCCAACCCTGAGGCCCACGCTCACCCTCCCCACACCCTCACCTCAGCCCGTGTAACTAGCCATACAGCCAGCAGATCGGGCCTGCGGGGCTCCTGGGCCTAACCCTAGCCCTAGGTCGGCTGTGGGTGTGGGGGCCTCCCCAGGAGCCTTACACAGCAGCCCTGGAGAATTGGGATACCTGTGCCCCACCGCAGGACTCAGCTTGCCACCCGACAGGAAACTGTGCCCCTTGGGGCTCTACGGAGCCTACAGGGCACGAGAACTTGGGGAGGCCCCCGGAGCCCATCTCCATCATTTGGCAGCCCCCCGTGCCCCAAGCCTGAGGCCCATGCTCACCCTCCCCCATGGCCTCCTCTCAGCCCTCCACAGAGCTCGCCGCACAGCCTGCAGATTGTCCCTGCCGGGCTCCTGGACCCTAACCCTTACCCTTGGTTGGCCACAGAGGGGCCCCACCCCAGGGTCCTGGCACCCCACTCCGGAGGACTGGGGACACCCAAGCCCCACCGTAGGACTCAGCCTGCAACCCACAGTAAACTGTACCATTTTGGGGCACAACACAGCATTCAGGGCAAGAGAATTGGGGTACCCCTGAGAGCCGATTCTGGTGAACCCCGACCTTTGTGGGCCCTTCTGGATGAAACCCCAAGGCTCACACTCATCTACCCTTGTGCCCTCATCTCACTCGGCCTGGGAGTTCGCTGAGCACTGGACAGTTCAGACCTGCTGTCTCTTGAGGCCTAACCTAACCCTGGGTCCTCTGCTGAGGGTCCCTTCCCGTTTGTCTGCCTCCAAGGCACCAGGCATTGGGCTCACCTCTGCACGACTAGAGGACTCAGCCTGCCCCACAGCAGGAAACTGTTCGTTTGCGGCTACAGCAACGATTCATAGGAAAATCGGAGGGCATCCCTCAGCCCATCCCAGGCAAACCCCACTTTCAGAGATCTCCCCGGATCCAATTAGTAGCTTCACACTGACCTTTAAACTTGCTTTCCACAGAGATCTTTTGAAATTCTCTACACTTCCAACCGATGGCATCATCCAGCTTCAGTGCCTTACCCAGCTTTAGGTCTTGAGATGGATTAAAATGGGAAGTCATTTCACTGATGACGACGTAGTGGTGACCAAAAGATACATGCTTAAATGCTTCATATCACTTGGCTTCAGGGAAAGGCAAATCTAAACCCCTATAGATGCCATATCACATGAGGCCGAATATCTAAAAATAAGAAGACATGAAATTATACATGTTCGAGAGGATGTGGAGAAACGGGAACCCTCTTACACCCCTGTACGAATGCAGTCCAGTACAGCCACTCTTGAAAATGGTACGGAGTTTCCTCAAGAAGTTATAAATAAAGCTACCCTATGTCCCAGCAATTGCACTACTGGGTATTTACCCCAAAGAGACAGAGGTAGTGAAGACGGGACACATGCACCCCAGTGTTCATAGCAGCAATATCCATAATAGACAAACTGTGGAAAGAGTGCAGATGACCATGGACAGATGAATGGATAAAGAAGATGTGGATCATATATATAATGGAATATTACTCAGCCATCAGAAAGGATGAATACTTACCATCACACCGACCTGGGTGGAGCTGGAGGGTATTATGCTGAGTGGAATAAGCCAATGAAAGAAAGACAATGATCATATGCTTTCACTCCTATGTGGAATATCAGAAACAGGGAAGAAGACCATAGGGAGGGAAAATAGAAAGGGAAGTCATCAGAGGGAGAAAACCCATGATAGACTCTTAACTATCGCAACAAACTGATGATTGCTGGAGGAGAAGTTGGGGGGGGGTAACTGGGTGAGTGGCATTAAGGAGGTCACACGATACAATGAGCACTGGGTGTTCCACACGACTGGTAATTTATTGAAGACTACATCTGAAACTAATGATGTACTGTAAGTTGGCTAATTGAATTTAAATTAAAGAATAAAAGACCTCGAATAAACAATCCTAAACATTTGTATGGAACCACTAAAGATACTGAACAGCCAGTGCAATGTGGAAAAGAAAAACAAAGCTGGAGGACTCACAATTTCAGATTTCAGGTTATACTACAAAGCTGCAGTCATCCTAACAAGAGAGTACGGCACAAAAATAGACACAGCGACCAAAGGAACAGGATACAAGTTCAGACAGAAACCCACAATTATGTGGTCCATGAATCTTCCACAAGGCAAGCAATGATATCAAAAGGGAAAAGGACAGTCTCTACAACAAATGGTATTGGGAAAACTAGACAGCTACGCACAAAAGAATGAAATTAGACTGCTTTCTTACACAATACAGACAAACACAAAACAGTTTCAAGACCTCAATATGAGACCTAAATCCACAAAAATTCTACAGGAGGGAAGACAGTAACTTCTTGACATGGACCATACCAACGTTTTTCTAGACTGTCTCCTGAGGCAAAGGAAATGAAAGCAAAAATAAACTATTGGGAATAGAGCAAAATAAAAAGTTTCCACATGGCAGAAGAACAATGAAAACGTAAAAATAATAAGACAACCTACTCAAAGGGAGAAGATGTTTGCAAAGATCATATGCAATAAAAGGATAGTGTCCAAAACATAGAACTGATACTACTCGACCCCCAAAAAACAAATAATTCAGTTAAAAAATAGGCAGAAGACATGAACAGACATTTCTCCAAAGAAGAAATACAAATGGCCAACAGTCCCGTGAAAAGATGTTCACCATCACCCATCATCAGGAAAATGTAAATCCAAAGGACAATGAGGATTACCTCAACCTGTCAGAATGGCTAACATCAAAAGCACAAGAAAGAGCAGGCGTTGGGAGGATGTGGATAAAGGGGAATCCTCGCGAACTGTGGGTGGGAATGCAAACTGTGGTGGCCACCGTGGAAAACAGTATGAAGGTTCCTCAAAAAATTAAATATAGAACTACCCTACGATCCAACAATCACACTACTGGTATTTGCCCAAAGACTATGAAAACAGCAACTTAAAAGGATACGTGCACCCCTATGTTTCTTGCACCATTATTTACAATATCACAATATGGAAGCAACCCAAGTGTCTGTAGAAAAATTGACAAATGAGATGATAGATGTGTGTATTCACACACACACACACACACACACACACACACACACACACACAATGGAGTATTACTCGGCTTGAAAAGAATGAAAACTTGCCATTTGCAGCCACATGGATGGAGCTAGAGAGTATTATCCTAACTGAAATGAGTCAGTCAGAGAAAAACAAATCCTATATGATGTCACTCTTATGGGGAATTTAAAAAACAAAAAAAAATAAATAAATAAAAGAGAAAAAGGAGACACACCAAAATACAAACTCTTAACAATAGAGAACAAACGGATGGTTACCAGAGAGGAGGTGGATAGAGGGATGAGTGAAATAGATGAAGCGGATTAAGAGGACACTTTTCTTGATGACCACTGAGTAATATATAGAATTACTGAATCACTCTCTTGTACACCTGAAACGAATGTAACACTGTATGTTAGCTCTACTGGAATTAAAATAAATTTTTAAAAAGATTTTTCTTTCAGGAACCTCTTTGAAAAAGCTTTTCCTGTGCAATGTGCATAAGCCCTACTTGGGAGGATTCACTCTACAATAATTATTCACTTCATGCCTCACAGATTTCATGAGTTCTTACTGTGATCCCAGCCCACGGGAGCCATGGTCCTTTTCTGTCCAGGCTCAGCACCTATGCATTCAAGATTGGAAGTAGAGACACATGTCACTTCACAGTCCAGAAAGCTATTATTGTTTCTGTTTCAGTGTGAGAGAGTCACAGACTTTGGGACAGGTTTCAGAGCAGGTTTATTATGGATCCTGGATCTCTACTTCAATGTTCATTCCTGGATCCATTTGGCTAATAGGTTCCCTGTGGATGGGCTTGCTTCTGCCAAATACATGGAAGATGCAAAGGTGGTGGGCTTGGTGCGGGACAGGAAGAAGACCAAAACAGACAAGGTCCGACCCTCCCTGATCCAGGAACTGCTACAGGAGAGGGTACGGGAGGTAGAATCCATGCGAACCAAGGTCACCAGCTGAACACAGGAGGCAAGGACAGGGATCTGGAGATGCAGGGGTTGAAGGCTGCTCTGAGCTACCTCTGGGAGGAAGGGAGGGAAGGAATGAGAGGAGACACTGCCGCCTCGGCCATGCCAGCTGCCCACCGCTCCGACACGCATCAGTCTACACAGCTGACACAGCCTGGACTCAGGATGGGCTGGCTCGGGTCCCTCAATCCTCAGTGGGACAGCTGGCCCCAGGGCTCAGAGACAGCTGAGGGAGATGAGAGGAAAGCTGCCCCACCCAGGTCATCCCTCCTTGAGCAGACAGCCCTTCAGAACTGCTAAAAAACCACTCAACGGGTTGAAAGACATGCCATGGATGAACTAAGGCATAGAGATATGTAAAATAACATTCATTTTAAGTTCAGAGCTGTCATCTCAGGAAGTGGGGAGAGCTTCCCTGAAGAAGACTGAGGGGAGGGCAGGCCATGCTGAAAAGGGAGACATGGCTTCCTGATTGGGGACCTGCAGCCCCTTCCAGGGCAGGCATCATCCTCGCATCACACGAGATCCATGGAAGTGTTCCATCAGGGCCAGATGTTTGTCTCGAGAAGGCTACCCTGGCATCGGACTGCACAGGGCACCAGGGACGAGGGCCAGATGGAGGACGGACAATACCCCGGAGGCCATGGGGCAAGAGCAGAGGCACTGACCTTGAAGATGATGATGAAAAGCAGGAGGTGGCATGAGCCGGCCCGAAAGTCCATGGGAGCAGTGCCCACAGCTACACTGACTGGGGGCCTTCTGTGCCAGGTGTGGCTGACTTCAGTGGCTCCGACAGTCCTGACCACAAGTCTAGGAAGTGTGCACCACCCCGGCCTCCTCTCCCTTGCAGCTGCTAGGAATCACGGTCACAGACCCTGGTCAGCTGTGGAAACCAAGCAGTGGCTCCCGCATGCTGCACCTCTGGTGGTGGTCCAGTGCGACCCTCGTGCCTGGCAGACACTGATGTCTACCTGTCTCCACACAAATCCACAGACAGGAGGGTGTCCCTGAATTCCACAGCACCTGATGAAACAGATCCACGAACCCAACACCCAGTGGGTCACCCGGGACCTCACCTATGGTCATGGAGCTCACCATACCCTATTCCGCACTTCCCACAGAAAGCCTGGTTCTGATCCCCCACAATACCATACATCCTGGTTGCTGACCTGGGGTCATGCCATGAACCCACATGGCACCTTTCTTTAGAGAAGCTATGCCTACACCTCCTAGAAAATATTTCTAATGAAGTACAAGCCATCAGGACTAGGTGTGAACGGTAGCACACAGCCTGCATGGTAGTAGTCAGTAATTCTAACAAGGGTTAACCCCACCGTCTCACAAAACCTTCCTCCTCCCCAGAACTCATGGTCTGCCCTCAGAAAACCCTCCAGGAAACAAACCTTTCATCTGAATGCTTCTTCACCTTCTGCTTCAAATCTTGTTCAACCACAATGATATGAAACTAGAAATCAGTCTCGAAAAAATGGGACAGTCAAAAAAGGTGGAATTGGGGCCTGGGTGGCTCAGTCATTAAGGATCTGCCTTCAGCTCAGGTCTTGATCCCAGGACCTGGGATCTAGCCCCATCAGGCTCCTTGCTCAGTGGGAAGCCCGCTCCCTCTCCCACCCCCTGCTTGCTTCTCTCTCGCTGTCTCACTCTCTGCCAGATACTTAAATAATCTTAAAAATATGTGGAGATTTAACAACATGCTACTGAACAACCAACAGTCAAAGAAGAAATCAAAAAAATTTAGAAGTACCTTGACACTGATGAAAAAGACAAACTACAAAAACTTATGGGATGCAGCAAAAGTAGCTTAGGGGGACCTTCATAGAAATTCAAGTCTTCATCAATCCATGAGAATGCTCTCCAATAAACAACCTGATTTATGTGGTAAAGAAGTAGAAAAAAAACACAAACAAAGCCCCAAATTAGTAGAAATAGGAAATAACAAAAAGGAAGCATAAATAAATCCAACAGAGACTAAAAAGACAAAAAAAAAACAAAAAACAATGAAAATGAGAGCTGCCTTTTTGGAAAGATAAACAAAACTGACAAACTTAGCTAGACTCACCAAGAAAGACAGAGGACTCGAATACAATCAGGAAAGAAAGATAATGGATTCCTGTCTCATATCAAAATCAAAAGAACTCTTCAACCTTGGACACAACAACTTCTTGCAAGCCAAGTCTCTAAAGGCAAAGGAAATAAAAGCAAAAATGAACTATTGGCACTTCATCAAGATAAAAACTTCTGCACGGCAAAGCAAACGATCAACAAAACAAAAAGGCAACCTATGGAATCGAAGAAGATATCTGCAAATGATATTACAGATAAAGGGCTGGTATCCAAGATCTATAAAGAACTCCTCAAACTCGACACCCAAAAAATGGGCAGAAGACACAAAGAGATACTTCTCCAGAGAAGACATACAAATGGCCAACAGACACATGAAAAATGCACATCACTTGCCATCAGGCAAATACAAATCAAAACTACAATGAGATACCACCTTACACCAGTTAGAATGGTTAAAATTAACAAGGCAGGGGGCACCTGGGTGGCACAGCGGTTAAGCGTCTGCCTTCGGCTCAGGGCGTGATCCTGGCATTATGGGATCGAGCCCCACATCAGGCTCCTCCGTTATGAGCCTGCTTCTTCCTCTCCCACTCCCCTGCTTGTGTTCCCTCTCTCGCTGGATGTCTCTATCTCTGTGGAATAAATAAATAAAATCTTGAAAAAAATTAACAAGACAGAAATAAAAAAAATGTCAGAGAGGATGTGAAGAAAGGGGAGCCCTCTTACACTACTCGTGAGAATTCAAGCTGGTACAGCCACTTTTGAAAACAGTATGGAGGTTTCTCAAGACGTTAAACACAGAGCTATCCTACGACCCACCAATTGCACTACTGGGTATTTACCCCATAGACACAGAGTAATGAAAAGAAGGGGCACCTGTATCCCAATGTTCATAGCAGCAATGTCCCTAATAGCCAAACTGTGGAAGGAGCCAAGATGTCCTTCAGCAGATGAATGGACAAAGAAGATGTGGTTCATCTATACAATGGAATATTACTCAGTCATCAGAAAGGATGAATACCCACCATTTGCACCAACGTGGATGGACCAGGAGGGGATTATGCTAAGTGAAATTAAGTCAAGCAGAGAAAGACAATTATCATATGGTTTCACTCCTATGTGGAATGGAAGGAATAGCATGGAGGACATTAGAAGAAGGAAGGGAAAAGTGAAGGGGGGAATGAGAGGGGGAGATGAACCATGAGAGACTATGACACTGGGAAACAAACTGAAGGTTGCAGAAGGGAGGGGTAGGGGAATGGGTTATCCTGGTGATGGGTATTAAGGAGGGCACGTGTCATAATGAGCACTAGGTGTTATATGCAAACAATGAACTGGAACACTACATCAAAAACAAATGAAGTACTGTAGGGTGACTAACATAATTTTAAAAAGAGAAAGATATGAAATCCATACAGGAAAACTGTCACTATTTGCAAATGACATGAAATCCCAAAGATTCCCACACAAAAAAAAAACTGTTAGAATAAACAAATTCAAGAAAGCTGCAGGATATAAAGTCAATATACAGAGACCTGTTGTCTTTATTTTTTTCAGATTTTATTTATTTATTTGACAGGAAGAGAAAAGCACGAGCCGGGAGTGTCAGAAAGAGGAGAAGCAGACTCGCTAAGCGGGAGCCCAACAGGGCTCGATCCCAGAACTCTGGGTCATGACCTGAGCGAAGGCAGACGCTTCACCTATGGGCCACCCAGATGACCCAACTTCTTGCTTCTGTATACTGATGACACACTCGCAAAGAGAAATTAAAAAGCAATGCCATTTACAATTGCATCAAAAAAAAATCTAGGAATAAAAGTAACCAAAATGAGAAAGACATAGACACTCAACACATGGCAGAAAAGAAATGAAAACATGTGTGTCGAGGGGGCAGAATGTATGGGTCAAAGATTTGGAAGGCAACACAAACAAATGGAAGCATACGCCATGCTCCTTAACTGGAAGAGTTAATTATGTGAACATGTCCATCGCTACTCCAAAGCAATCGACAGATGTGATGAAATCCCCATCTGAATTCCAGTGGCATTATTCGAGGAAAAGAAAACAGCCTCAAACTTGTATGGAATCACAAAAGACCCCAAATACCCAAAGCAACCTGGAGAAAGAAAGGTGCAGTCAACACACTCCTGGATTTCAACTAGATTACAAAGCTGTTGTCATCAAAACAGGTGGTACTGGCAGAAACACAGACACCAGGTCAGTGGAACAGAACAGAAAGCTCAGAAACTTACCCACACGTAGATGATCCTAACTTACGAACAGCAGCAGAAGATATGCCATGAGGGAAGGACTGTCTCTTCAGTGAGCGGTAAGCAAAACTGGACACTAAATGCAGAAGAATATAACTGGGTCATTTACACCACACACAAAATTTTTAATGGATGAATGATTTGAACATAAGACCTGAATCCATAAACCTCCAAGAAGACACAGGCTAAGTCTCTCGACATTGGTTTTGGCAAAGAGTCTTCAGATCGGACACCAAATGCAAAGGCAACAAAAAAAATAAACAAGTGGAACAACATCAAACTGAAATCTTCACACGGCAAAAGAAACCACAAAACTTAAAAGGCCACTGACCCAATAAGAAAAATATCTGCGAATCATATGTGTGAGAAGAGGCTAATATCCAAAATCACACAACACTCATACAAATCAAACAAAAAAAAAAACTGTATAAAAAGTGGGGGAATATGTGATAGATACTTTCCAAAGATGGCACACAGGTGCCAACAGACAGAAAAAGTTCGACATCACTAAGCATCAGGGAAAC
Organism: Ursus maritimus; assembly: GCF_017311325.1. Taxonomy (NCBI): domain Eukaryota; kingdom Metazoa; phylum Chordata; class Mammalia; order Carnivora; family Ursidae; genus Ursus; species Ursus maritimus. The sequence goes on from NW_024426586.1 coordinate 62,130, forward strand.
ATCAGTCAAACCCACAATCGGCTATCCCTCACAACTGTTGGAACAGCAATTGTCCCAGAGACAGACACCAGGTGGGGTCAAGGGTGTGCAGAGAGGAGACACTGTGCCTGTGGTGGGAATGGAAATTGGTGCAGCCACTGTGACAAACGGTATGGAGGTTCCTGAAAAATAAATACAACTACCCCATGACCCAGTAATGGCTCTACTGAGTATTGATTTGAGAACACAAAAATACTGCCTCAAAAAGACAGATGCACTCCCACGTTCACTGCAGCATTATTCACAAGAACCAGACATGGAACACAGACCTTGGGGGCCTTATGCCAAGTAACTCAGACACAGAAAGACAATACCAGATGCTCTCATGTACATCCACGTGGAATAAACAAATACTGAACGCATAGATACTGAGAGCAGATTGGTAGGTGCCAGATTCGGGATGGGGTGGTAGAAACGGGTGAAGGTGGTCCAAGTCTCAATGTTTGAGTGAGAAAATCCGACAGTCATGAAATGTCTTGTCCAGCATGGAGACTAAAACTAACCCCGCAGCATGGGGTATAGGTTTCCCTGCTCTTTGAAAGTACAGGGCTTCTGAGAAACCTTGCACAGCAGAAATGGTGTAAGAAGGAATGCCATTATTTACACGGAACAATAGACAGTGTGCTCAGACTCCAAATTCCTTCTCTTTGGCTTTTCTTAGGCCTCAGGACACAAGTTTCTAACGGAGGCCCAGCATAAATGAAGATAAAGCACAGCAGAGGCTCACAGACACAATTCAAAGTGCTGGTGGCTGGATGCGGAGAGCGGTTCCCAGCGGAAGGAGCTGGTTGGGGTGCACGCCTGTCGTGTTTCTCCCCAAAACAGATGCTGAAAGCGCATTCTCACTCACCTTTTTTCATAGAGGGAAATCTCTTCAGGTCTCTTCTCTCACTGAAGCTGGGTAATAACGTAGTTCTTTCAAGAAAGCCAGTGTCTTACTGTGAACGTTTAAAAGTGGGGGATACTTGTACTTGAGCATTGCTGAGGGAGGAGATGTGAAAGGTTCTCCCAGACACAAACCTCAGCAGATCCACCGGAAAGGCACCTTCCTCAGCATGCGGAACACGGACCTCCTACCCCCAGAAACCCTCTCCTTCCCTCGATCAGGACAACCACAACAGCTGGGAGTTACCCCAATTCCTCCGCTTCTGCTCCTAATACTAACCATCAGCAAATCCTGTGAGCTCCATCTTCAAAATGGACCCAGAATAGGTCTAACCACTCCATCCAAGGCCACCTGTCTGGTCCACAGTGCCCGAGTTCCTGAAAAGCTTCTCATTGACCTGCCTTGCCATCTTCAACCCTCTGTCATCTGTTCTCAACACTGTAGCCAGATGGCCCAGTGAAAGGTCTCATGGGGTTATAGCCCTGGAATGGCTTTCTGTCCCCTCTGTCACCTCTCTGAGGTCATGTCCTAAGCTGTCCCCTGTGGCCACAGGGCCTTCTTGCTGCTCCTGGACATACTGGAATTCTCCTGCCCCAGAGCCTTTGCACATGCTTTCCTTCTGTTTAGAATGCTCTTGATGTGTTCTCACCCTTCGAGAAGTCTGAATTGGAGTGACAGGGACAGAAGGTGAGGCTTGTGTGTTGGGTGAGGCTGGTGGCCCAGAAAAGGTTTTCTGCCAGCTCTCCCCTGTGCCTCACTTGTCCTCAGCCAGGAACTTGCACACAGCCCTCACCTGTCACAACTCTCACCAGGAGACCCACAGCCACCCCTGGAGCCCACCCTGCCCACACCCTGCTGCAGAATGCATTCAGCTCTCCTCTGGGACCCTCAGCTTTCCCAGACCTGGAACTCCCCGTCTCCTGCAAAGCTCCCGGATTCCCCTCTTCTTAAAATCACACTGGCAAAGGCTTTCATGAGAAAGCTATAATGCTAACTAATGAAAGGTTCACACCTACTTTCCCCTTCTGTTGCCTTTTCTCTCCTTCTTCCTACCTGTGCAAACTGTAACATATCAGTGGAACATGAACATGCTCTGAGATCTGAATCTTTCATTGCAGCTTTCTGAGGACTCCTTATGTGATAAGAAACTAGTGTATCTACAACAGGGTGTTTTACAACTATCATCTATAGAAAGTACAGCCCAAATCACTCAATTTTACCTCATCTTCATGAAGCAGAACACTTTTTCCTTTCTTCTTTACTTAAATTCCAGTTAGTTCACATGCCATGGAATATTCGCTTCAGGGGTAGGATTTAGTGATCCTCACCGCATACAGTACCCGTGCTCATCACAAGTGCCCTCCTTAATACCTCACCCATTTAACTCTTCCCCCACGCCCCTGTCCTGCAGCAACACTCAGTTTGTTCTCCAAGGTTGAGTCTATTTCCTTGTTTGCCTCTCTCATCACCCCTCAACTCTGTTCATCTGTTTTCTTTCTGAAATTCCACAAGCGTGAGAGCATAGGATATTTGTCTTTCCTCACTATTTTGCTTAGCTTAATACACTCTAGTCCATCCACATCCTTGCAAATGGTAAGATTTCATTCTTTTGAAGCTGGGTCATATTCCATTATATATATGTATCCCACATCTGCTTTATCCATTCATCAGTGCATGGACTTTGGGATTCTCTCCATAGTTTGGCTACTGTGGACATTGTTGCTATAAACATCATGGTGCATGTACCCCCTCGAATCGCATTTTTGTATCTTTTGGGTAAACCTAGAGAGCAATTGCTGGATCATGTGGTTGTTCAATGTTTAATTTGAGGAACCCCACACTGTTTCCCAGACTGCTGCACCACTTGCATTCCCACCAACAGGATGGGAGGGGTCTCTTAAGCAGAACATTATCTGCTGGCAATTTCATAAGAGGAAACAAAACTCTGTGAGATGCACCCAGGGTCAGGCAAGCAGTTGCAGAATTCACCCCAAGGCTCCTGACGCCAAGCCCCTTGAAGCCACCAGCATGCCACTATCCAAAGAATTCCCAGACTCTCCTTCTGACTCCACCACCAAAGAAACTACAGAAGAATATGGCACCTCAAAATATCGAGATACATTTAGTAAAACTAGAAAGTCAAGCTCAACTTTTAAACAGGAACAGGCCCTTTGGATAATTTTGAATTTTCCCTCCACCCTAATTTTAACTCTTCTGATGAATAAACTAATCAATGATGAAACATCACCTTTGTCAAATGACATCATCCAAGTCTGTATCAGATGAAAAAGCCACTAACTCTAGATGCTGGCCACTCAACCATATCTTAGGCCCAATTGAATAAACATGTTAGATGAAGGAACAAATTAGATGTTACAAACAGGCACAGAGTGAATCTCACCTTCCCTTTCTAATAAAAGAGGGTTCCTAGGAAACAGATGTCAAAATACATTTGTAAGCAATAAATGGACAGAGAAATTGTGATCCCCTGCAAAGTTCTACCTGCAGGGAAACAAGTAATTCTTGCACCAAACCCAGAATGCTGACAGCTACTTCAATTTTACTTTGTGGCTCAACTAGAGAAAAGAGAAAAGCCCAGGAGGTTTTGGGATAATGAGAGGTTTTACCTCCAGCCTGACATAGATAGGACATTTGCCAAACATACTGTGTTTCTCTGAACACTGGCGTCCCGACAAGCTGCCTCCTGACTCGATGCTGACGTTCAAAACCTCGGGTCTCTGGAGCCAGAGCAGAGAAGTGCTGTCAGCTGGGGAGAAGAAGGCACCTCTGACCTAAAGCCTGCACACCTGCTTCGGTTTCTGGAAGGGCAACACATACTTGTTGTTTAGCAGTAATTATCTTCATTCTCAATAGACCAATGACCTTGCCTTTTCTGGAAAGCAGACTTACTCTTCTAAAGAAACCCTCAATTCATCTATTCCCAATGCAACTGAGAGTGGGGTCTGACGCCGCCTCCAGGCCCCCACCTGGAGGATTTTCCTGCATGATTCTAAAGCCATACCACTAACTCGGGGGCACACGGGCATAATGCTGAAGTTGGGGGACGGCTCTGGGGCTTGCTAATGCCACACCTGTGCCTGGGGACCAGGGCACACCCTGCTGAACTCGGGTACTGCTCAAGATGACCTGCACTGTGTCAGAGAAGAAACTGAAGGTGGGGATTCTGTGAGGTCCTTACCCGCACTCTTCCCGGGAACAGGGGAAACCCTGAAATTCTGCAACCCATCCCACAAAAGCTCAGGTGAGTGGGCGCCCTGAGTTCACGGGGGGAATAAGGCAGTTGAGGACATGGGGCGGAAGAGACTTTAAAGGGAAAAAGAAAAACTCACCTGAGTCCCCACAATGAACCCTCTCCACGGGCCCTTCCAGAACCCTGCCTCCCACCTGGGCGCACTACCCCCCCGACTCACCCGGCAGCTGCTCACTCACCAGCCCGACCTCCGCAGGGCAACTCTCTCTCCCAGTGCCCCTTCTTCTGCCCCAGTCTGCAACCCTGCAATCTGGGACTGCCCACAGAGACTAGCTCCACCCCCAAGCGGTGATGGTGGGGAGGTGGTGCCTAGCCCCTTGGATGCCGGGCAACCCGCCCTCAAGCCCCTGGAACCCTGAAAGTGCAGGGGGCCAAGAGGCGCCTCCTCTACCAACACCCGCACAGGCATGGGTGGGGTCGGCCGGGCTCCCCCACACCTGGCCCCTTCCAGGGACCCCTCTAGCTGCAGACCACCCTCGAGTCCTGCCCCTTCCTTTCTGCACCAGCCCTCCCTGCTGGGGTGTGCCTGGTTCTGGGCAAGGTCAGTGGCTCTCAGACCCTCCAAGGCTTGGGCTTTAGGAATGCAATGATTTCATGCATTTTCAGTATGTACATGTCAGTATGACTTTAACTTATGGGAGCCAAAGAGGTTCTTTATTTTTTCTTATCTTCATGTTGGCATTTTTGGTTATTGTTTTCTTCTAAACAGATGTACAACATGTGCTTGGGGCAGAAATAGGGCCCATGCTTTGAGGTTTTGCCCATCATTTTGAGCCGGGTAAAATGTTAAAGGATAGCTTCCTGGGAGCCCAGGATCAGGGCCCACAGATGATATAAGATAAACATTACTTTTATCATTATAATTACTCTAAATGGAGGAATTTGAGACAAAAGCACCTTTCACAAGAGTACCAAGAAATCAAAATGATGCCCACAGAAGGCTACCTTGGTCGCACAGGTAACAGAAGTGTTCACAGTCTCTGGACTCCTGCCCTTCTCCTGCCCAAATCTCTGAAGCACACAGACACTTAAAATCAGAATTGTAGAACTGCTAGACACCTTAGAGATGTCTGGCACCATTCCTTGACTGCAGATAAAACACAGTAGCTCGTTGTCACAAACTAATTTCAACATGAAGGCGCCCCTGGATGCACTAAGTTCTTTCTCTGCAAATGTTGACTAATGTAAGTCACAGTCATACCATTAAACACTACGATGGCTGGGAAGTCATCGTAGGTAAGGAATATTTTAGCCATGTTTATAAGCATTGGCTCACTTTGTAGAAGAGGCTGAGCTGAGTGTTTTAAATACTATTTCAGGTACAAGAGAGGAGTTAAGATGGCGGAGGAGTAGGGGACCCTTTTTCAGCAGGTCCCCTGAGTCGAGCTGGATAGGTACCAGACCAGCCTAAACAACCACGGAATCAGCCTGAGAGCAGGAAGATACATCTGGATCTCTACAAATGAACATCTCCAGCGCTGAGTATTGAGGTAGAAGCGGGAGCCTGAAACCGGCACAGATATCGGAAGATAAACGGAAGGGGGAGGAGCCGCCGCGTTCGCGCCGCAGCAGTGCAGCCACCCGCACAGGGGAGCGGGCGGACTCACAGCAGGGCACCCGCGAGAGAGCGGACTAGACGGTGAGCCGGAGCCGCGCGCCACCAGGCATCCCGGAACCGAATCCCGTGTGCTCACGGGATCCAGACTGAGACCGGAGCTCCTGAGCAGCATGCGGGGCGGCTGGCAGGCCACCTGCACGGGGAGCGGGCGACTCGGTCGGCACCCGCGAACAGCAGCAGACTGAGACCCTGAACCGGGTGCGCGCCACCAGGCTTCTCACGGAACTCCGGAATCCGGTGTGCTCACGGATCCAGACGAGACCGGAGATCGGAGGGGGCGGCTGGCGGCATTAGAAACACAAAGGACAGGCTGGCGGCTGGCGGCATTAGAAACACAAAGGACAGAGACGGGCCTGCCCTGGAAGTGAGGGCGGGGACGCCGGGTGTGGGGCGCACATCCCGGGACGCTACAGGGTTGAGCAGCACCAACAGTAACGGAGTTAAAGTGGCCAGAACATCGGTGGAGAATGGGCCGCAATCCCTCTGTTCTGTGACAATTCAGCCTCTGCTGCTCTGACTCTCAGAAGAGGCACAGCAGACCGCCAGAGAAAGCCGCCAGGGAACAAAAGCCTGGAAATACCGGCTCACAGCGTGCCCACCCCCATCCCCCCTCGCAGGGGACACGGAAACTCTACCCAAACAGGGTTGCCTGAGTATGGGCCTGGCAAAATACAAACTCTTAACAATAGAGAACAAACGGATGGTTACCAGAGAGGAGGTGGATAGAGGGATGAGTGAAATAGATGAAGCGGATTAAGAGGACACTTTTCTTGATGACCACTGAGTAATATATAGAATTACTGAATCACTCTCTTGTACACCTGAAACGAATGTAACACTGTATGTTAGCTCTACTGGAATTAAAATAAATTTTTTAAAAAGATTTTTCTTTCAGGAACCTCTTTGAAAAAGCTTTTCCTCTGCAATGTGCATAAGCCCTACTTGGGAGGATTCACTCTACAATAATTATTCACTCTATGCCTCGAATTCAGATTTCACTGAGTTCTTACTGTGGATCCCAGCCCACGGGAGCCATGGTCCTTTTCTGTCCAGGCTCAGCACCTATGCATTCAAGATTGGAAATAGAGACACATGTCACTTCACAATCCAGAAAGCTATAGTTGTTTCTGTTACATTGTGAGAGAGTCACAGACTTTGGGACAGGTTTCAGAGCAGGTTTATTATGGATCCTGGATCTCTACTTCAATGTTCATTGCCTGGATCCATTTGGCTAATAGGTTCCCTGTGGATGGGCTTGCTTCCAAGCACATACATGGAAGATGCAAAGGTGGGTGGGCTTGGTGCGGGACAGGAAGAAGATCAAAAACAGACAAGGGTCGGACACCTCCCCTGATCCAGGAACTGCTATGGGAGAGGGTACGGGAGGTAAAATCCATGCGAAACTCCAAGGTCACCAGCTAAACAAAGCAGGCACAGGTCAAGGGATCTGTAGATGCAGGGATTGAAGGCGGCTCTGAGCTACCACTGGGAGGAAGGGAGGGAAGGCATGAGAGGGAGACACTGCCTTTCCCTGGCCCATGCCAGCTGCCCACCACTCCGACACGCATCCATCTACACAGCTGACACAGCGTGTGCTCAGGATGGGCTGGCTTGAATCCTTCAATCCTCAGTGGCACAGCTGGCCCCAGGGCTCAGAGACATGCTGAGGGAGATGAGAGGGAAAGCTGCCCCACCCAGGTCTTCCCCTCCTTGAGCAGACAGCCCTTCAGAATTGCTAAAAAAAACCCACTAACGGGGTTGAAAGACATGCCATGGATGAACTAAGGCATAGAGATATGTAAAATAACATTCATTTTTAAGTTCAGAGCTGTCATCTCAGGAAGTGGGGAGAGCTTCCCTGAAGAAGACTGAGGGGAGGGCAGGCCATGCTGAAAAGGGAGACATGGCTCTCCTGATTGGGGACCTGCAGCCCCCTTCCAGGGCAGGACATCATCCTCGCATCACACGAGATCCATGGAAGTGTTCCATCAGGGCCAGATGTTTGTCTCGAGAAGGCTACCCTGGCATCGGACTGCACAGGGCACCAGGGACGAGGGCCAGATGGAGGACGGACAATACCCCGGAGGCCATGGGGCAAGAGCAGAGGCACACGACCTTGAAGATGATGATGAAAAGCAGGAGGTGGCAGCATGGAGCCGGCCCAAAAGTGCCATGGGAGCAGTGCCCACAGCTACACTGACTGGGGGCCTTCTGTGCCAGGTGTGGCTGACTTCAGTGGGCTCCAGACTAGTCCTGACCACAAGTCTAGGAAGTGTGCACCACCCCCGGCCTCCTCTCCCCTTGCAGCTGCTAGGAATCACGGTCACAGACCCTGGTCAGCTTTCGTGGAAACCAAGCAGTGGCTCCCCCGCATACTGCAACTCTGGTGGTGGTCCAGTGCAACCCTCGTGCCTGGCCAGACACTGATGTCTACCTGTCTCCACACAAATCCACAGACAGGAGGGTGTCCCTGAATTCCACAGCACCTGATGAGACAGATCCACAGAACCCAACACCCAGTGGGTCACTCGGGACCTCACCTATGGTCATGGAACTCACCATACCCTATTTCTGTCACTTCCCACAGAAAGCCTGTTTCTGATCCCCCACAATACCATACATCCTGGTTGCTGACCTGGGGTCATGCCATGAACCCACATGGCACCTTTCCTTAAGTGAATGCTGTGCCTACACCTCCTAGAAAATATTTCTAATGAAGTACAAGTCCGTCAGGTCTATGGTGTGAACGGTAGCACACAGCCTGCATGGTAGTAGTCAGTAATTCTAACAAGGGTTAACCCCACCCCCCGTCTCACAAAACCTTCATTCATCCCCACTGAACTCATGGTCTGCCCTAAGAAAACCCTCCAGGAAACAAACCTTTCATCTGAATGCTCTCTTCACCTTCTGCTTAAAATCTTGTCCAACCACAATAATATGAAACTAGAAATCAGTCTCAAGAAAAAAATGGGACAGTCAAAAATAGGTGGAGATTTTTGGGGCCTGGGTGGCTCAGTTGTTAAAGATCTGCTTTCAGCTCAGGTCTTGATCCCAGGATACTGGGATCTAGCCCCAAATCTGGATCCTTGCTCAGTGGGAAGCCTGCTTCTCCCTCTCCCACCCCCCTGTTTGCGTTCCCTCTCTTGCTGTCTCACTCTCTGTCAGATACTTAAATAATCTTAAAAAATATGTGGGGATTTAACAACATGCTACTGAACAACCAACAGTCAAAGAAGAAATAAAAAAAAATTTTAGAAGTACCTTGCCTCTGATGAAAAAGACAACCTACAAAAACTTATGGGATGTAGCAAAAGTAACTTTATGGGGGACATTCATTGAAATTCAAGTCTTCATCAATCCACGAGAATGCTCTCCAATAAACAACCTGATTTATGTGGTAAAGAAGTAGAAAAAAAAACAACAAACAAAGCCCCAAATTAGTAGAAATAAGGTAATAACAAAAAGGAATGCATCAATAAATCCAATGGAGACTAAAAAGACAAAAAAAAAAAAAAACACAATGAACATGACAGCGGCCTTTTTTGGAACGATAAACAAAACTGACAAACATAGCTAGACTCACCAAGAAAGACAGAGGACTTGAATACAATCAGGAAAATAAGATAATGGATTGCTGTCTCATATCAAAATCAAAAGAACTCTTCAACCTTGGACACAACAACTTCTTGCAAGCCACGTCTCTAAAGGCAAAGGAAATAAAAGCAAAAATGAACTATTGGCACTTCATCAGGATAAAAAGCTTCTGCTTGGCAAAGCAAATGATCAAAAAACAAAAAGGCAACCTATGGAATTGAAGAAGATATCTGCAAATGATATTACAGATAAAGGGCTGGTATCCAAGATCTATAAAGAACTCCTCAAACTCGACACCCAAAAAATGGGCAGAAGACACAAAGAGATACTTCTCCAGAGAAGACATACAAAGAGATACTTCTCCAGAGAAGACATACAAATGGCCAACAGACACATGAAAAAATGCTCCACATCACTTGCCATCAGGCAAATACAAATCAAAACGACAATGAGATACCACCTTACACCAGTTAGAATGGTTAAAATTAACAAGGCAGGGGGCACCTGGGTGGCACAGTGGTTAAGCGTCTGCCTTCGGCTCAGGGCGTGATCTTGGCATTATGAGAAATAGCCCCAAATCAGGCTTCTCCGTCATGAGCCTGCTTCTTCCTCTCCCACTCCCCCTGCTTGTGTTCCCTCCCTCGCTGGCTGTCTCTATCTCTGTGGAATAAATAAATAAAACCTTGAAAAAAAATTAACAAGACAGAAATAAAAAAAGTCAGAGAGGATGTGTTCCAGTTAAGGAGCATGGCGTAGCTTCATTTGTTTGTGTTGCCTTCCAAATCTTTGACCATACATCTGCCCCCTCGACACACTTGTTTTCATTTCTTTTCTGCCATGTGTTGAGTGTACTATGTCTTTCTCATTTTGGTTACTTTTATTCCTGATTTTTTTGATGCAATTGTAAATGGCATTGCTTTTTAATTTCTTGCGAAAAGTGTGTCATCAGTATACAGAAATGCAAGAAGTTGGGTCATGGGTGGCCCCATGGTGAAGCGTGCCTTCAGCTCAGTCATGACCCAGAGTTCTGGGATCGGAGCCCTCCCGCTTAGCGAGGTCTGCTTCTCCCTCTTTCGACACTCCCCGCTCGTGCTTTTTCTCTTCCTTCAAATAAATAAATAAAATTGAAAAAAATAAAGACAACAGGTCTCTGTATATTGACTTTATATCCTGCAGCTTTCTTGAATTTGTTTATTCTAACAGTTTTTGTGTGGAATCTTTGGGATTTCATGTCTTTCAAATAGTGACAGTTTCCTGTAGGATTTCATATCTTTCTCTTTTTTAAAATGATGTTAGTCACTTTGTTTTTGATGTAGTGTTCCATGATTCATTGTTTGATATAACACCTAGTGCTCATTATGACACGTGCCCTCCTTAAGATTTACTATTGCATAGCACATACACACAGGGATAGACACCTATAACCTCCATCCACCATCCCCTACCGCACTCTCTGCCAACCGTCCTCTTATCCATCACCAGATACCCATTCCCTCCCTCTTCTGAACCTTCAGTTTGTTTCCCAGTGTCATAGTCTCTCATGGTTCATCTCCCCTCTCATTCCCCTCACTTTTCCCTTCCTTCTTCTAATGTCCTCCATGCTATTCCTTCCATTCCACATAGGAGTGAAACCATATGATAATTGTCTTTCTCTGCTTGACTTAATTTCACTTAGCATAATCCCCTCCTGGTCCATCCACGTTGGTGCAAATGGTGGGTATTCATCCTTTCTGATGACTGAGTAATATTCATTGTATAGATGAACCACATCTTCTTTGTCCATTCATCTGCTGAAGGACATCTTGGCTCCTTCCACAGTTTGGCTATATGGACATTGCTGCTATGAACATTGGGATACAGGTGCCCCTTCTTTTCATTACTCTGTGTCTATGGGGTAAATACCCAGTAGTGCAATTGGTGGGTCGTAGGATAGCTCTGTGTTTAACGTCTTGAGGAACCTCCATATTGTTTTCAAAATGGCTGTACCAGCTTGAATTTCTCAGTAGTGTAAGAGGGCTCCCCTTTCTT
>NW_024426586.1:73590-98700 GCF_017311325.1 Ursus maritimus
GGAGGAGGAGCCTGATGTGGGGCTCCATCCCATAATGCAGGATCACGCCTGAGCCGAAGGCAGACGCTTAACCGCTGTGCCACCCAGGTGCCCCTGCCTTGTTAATTTTAACCATTCTAACTGGTGTAAGGTGGTATCTCATTGTGTTTTGATTTGTATTTGCCTGATGGCAAGTGATGTGGAGCATTTTTTCATGTGTCTGTTGGCCATTTGTATGTCTTCTCTGGAGAAGTATCTCTTTGTGTCTTCTGCCCATTTTTTGGGTGTCGAGTTTGAGGAGTTCTTTATAGATCTTGGATACCAGCCCTTTATCTGTAATATCATTTGCAGATATCTTCTTCGATTCCATAGGTTGCCTTTTGTTTTGTTGATCGTTGCTTTGCCGCAGAAGCTTTTTATCCTGATGAAGTGCCAATAGTTCATTTTTGCTTTTATTTCCTTTGCCTTTAGAGACGTTGCTTGCAAGAAGTTGTTGTGTCCAAGGTTGAAGAGTTCTTTTGATTTTGATATGATACAGGAATCCATTATCTTTCCTTCCTGATTGTATTCGAGTCCTCTGTCTTTCTTGGTGAGTCTAGCTAAGTTTGTCAGTTTTGTTTATCTTTCCAAAAAAGGCAGCTCTCATTTTCATTGTTTTTTTTTTTTTTGTCTTTTTAGTCTCTGTTGGATTTATTTATGCATTCCTTTTTGTTATTTCCTTATTTCTACTAATTTGGGGCTTTGTTTGTGTTTTTTTTCTACTTCTTTACACAAAAGGTTGTTTATTGGAGAGCATTCTCATGGATTGATGAAGACTTGAATTTCTATGAAGTCCCCTAGAGCTACTTTTGCTGCATCCCAAAGTTTTTGTAGGTTGTCTTTTTCATCAGTGTCAAGGTACTTCTAAATTTTTTTGATTTCTTCTTTGACTGTTGGTTGTTCAGTAGCATGTTGTTAAATCTCCACATATTTTTTTAAGATTATTTAAGTATCTAGGAGAGTGAGACAGCGAGAGAGGGAACGCAAGCAGGGGGTGGAGAGGGGGAAGCGGGCTTCCACTGAGCAAGGAGCCTGATTCGGGGCTAGATCCCAGGTCCTGGGATCAGACCTGAGCGAAGGCAGATCCTACGACTGAGCCACCCAGGCCCCCAATTCCACCTTTTTTGATCTGTCCCATTTTTTTCTTGAGACTGATTTCTAGTTTCATATCATTGTGGTTGGACAAGATTTGAAGCAGAAGGTGAGAGAGCATTCAGATGAAAGGTTTGTTTCCTGGAGGGTTTTCTGAGGGCAGACCATGAGTTCCTGGGGAGGAGGAAGGTTTTGTGAGACGGGGGGTGGGGTTACCCTTGTTAGAATTACTGACTACTACCATGCAGGCTGTGTGCTACCGTCACACCGTAGTCCTGATGGGCTTGTACTTCATTAGAAATATTTTCTAGGAGGTGTAGGCATATTCTCTAAAGAAAGGTGCCATGTGGGTTCATGGCATGACCCCAGGTCAGCAACCAGGATGTATGGTATTGTGGGGGATCAGAACCAGGCTTTCTGTGGGAAGTGACGAAATAGGGTATGGTGAGCTCCATGACCATAGGTGAGGTCCCGAGTGACCCACTGGGTGTTGGGTTCTGTGGATCTGTTTCATCAGGTTCTGTGGAATTCAGGGACACCCTCCTGTCTGTGGATTTGTGTGGAGACAGGTAGAACATCAGTGTCTGCCAGGCACCAGGTCGACTGGACCACCACCAGAGGTGCAGCGTGCGGGGAGCCACTGCTTGGTTTCCACGAAGCTGACCAGGGTCTGTGACCGTGATTCCTAGCAGCTGCAAGGGAGAGGAGGCCGGGGTGGTGCACACTTCCTAGACTTGTGGTCAGGACTAGTCTGGAGCCCACTGAAGTCAGCACACCTGGCACAGAAGGCCCCCAGTCAGTGTAGCTGTGGGCACTGCTCCCATGGCACTTTCGGCCGGCTCCATGCTGCCACCTCCTGCTTTTCATCATCATCTTCAAGGTCGTGGCCTCTGCTCTGCCCCATGGCCTCCGGTATTGTCCGTCCTCCATCTGGCCCTCGTCCCCGGTGCCCGTGCAGTCCGATGCCAGGGTAGCCTTCTCGAGACAAACATCTGGCCCTGATGGAACACTTCCATGGATCTCGGATGCGAGGATGATGTCTCGCCCTGGAAGGGGGCTGCAGGTCCCCAATCAGGAGAGCCATGTCTCCCTTTTCAGCATGGCCTGCCCTCCTCAGTCTTCTTCAGGGAAGCTCTCCCCACTTCCTGAGATGACAGCTCTGAACTTAAAATGAATGTTATTTTACATATCTCTATGCCTTAGTTCATCCATGGCATGTCTTTCAACCCCGTAGTGTGGTTTTTTTTTAGCAGTTCTGAAGGGCTGTCTGCTCAAGGAGGGGATGACCTGGGTGGGGCAGCTTTCCCTCTCATCTCCCTCAGCCTGTCTCTGAGCCTCTGGGCTATGAGCCTGCTTCTTCCTCTCCCACTCCCCCTGCTTGTGTTCCCTCTCTCGCTGGCTGTCTCTATCTCTGTGGAATAAATAAATAAAATCTTGAGAAGAAATTAACAAGACAGGAAATAAAAAAAAGTCAGAGAGGATGTGGAGAAAGGGGAGCCCTCTAACACTACTCGTGAGAATTCAAGCTGGTACAGCCACTTTTGAAAACAATATGGAGGTTCCTCAAGACGTTAAACACAGAGCTATCCTACAACCCACCAATTGCACTACTGGGTATTGACCCCATAGACACAGAGTAATGAAAAGAAGGGGCACCTGTATCCCAATGTTCATAGCAGCAATGTCCATAATAGCCAAACTGTGGAAGGAGCCAAGATGTCCTTCAGCAGATGAATGGACAAAGAAGATGTGGTTCATCTATACAATGGAATATTACTCAGTCATCAGAAAGGATGAATACCCACCATTTGCACCAACGTGGATGGACCAGGAGGGGATTATGCTAAGTGAAATTAAGTCAAGCAGAGAAAGACAATTATCATATGGTTTCACTCCTATGTGGAATGGAAGGAATAGCATGGAGGACATTAGAAGAAGGAAGGGAAAAGTGAAGGGGGGGAATGAGAGGGGGAGATGAACCATGAGAGACTACTGACACTGGGAAACAAACTGAAGGTTGCAGAAAGGGAGGGGTAGAGGAATGGGTTATCCTGGTGATGGGTATTAAGGAGGGCACGTGTCATAATGAGCACTAGGTGTTATATGCAAACAATGAATCATGGAACACTACATCAAAAACAAATGAAGTACTGTAGGGTGACTAACATCATTTTAAAAAAAGAGAAAGATATGAAATCCGTACAGGAATACTGTTACTATTTGTAAAGGACATGGAATCCCGAAAGATTCCACACAAAAAAAAATCTGTTAGAATAAACAAATTCAAGAAAGCTGCAGGATATAAAGTCAATATACAGAGATCTGTTGTCTTTATTTTTTTTCATATTTTATTTATTTATTTGAGAGGAAGAGAAAAAGCACGAGCAGGGGGAGTGTCAGAAAGAGGGAGAAGCAGACCGTCGACAAGCGGGGAGCCCAACACGGGGCTCGATCCCAGAACTCTGGGTTCATGCACTGAGCTGAAGGCAGACGCTTCACCTATGGGGCCACCCAGATGACCCAACTTCTTGCATTTCTCTATACTGATGACACACTTTCTCGAAGAGAAATTAAAAAAGCAATGCCATTTACAATTGCATCAAAAAAATCAAGGAATAAAAGTAACCAAGAATGAGAAAGACATAGTACACTCAACACATGGCAGAAAAGAAATGAAAAACAAGTGTGTCGAGGGGGGCAGGATGTATGTGTCAAAGATTTGGAAGGCAACACAAACAAACGGAAGCTTACACCATGCTCCTTAACTGGAACAGTTAATTATGTGAACATGGACATCGTACCAAAGCAATCGACAGATGTGATGAAATCCCTATCTGAATTCCAGTGGCATTATTCGAGCAAATAGAAAACAGTCCACAAACTTGTATGGAATCACAAAAGATACCAAATACCCACAGCAACCTGGAGAAAGAAAGGTGCAGTCAACACACTCCTGGATTTCAAGCTAGATTACAAAGCTGTTGTCATCAAAACAGGATGGTAAGGGCATAAACACAGACACCAGGTCAGTGGAACAGAACAGAAAGCTCAGAAACTTACCCACACGTACATGATCCTAACTTACGACACAGCAGCAGAAGATATGCCATGAGGGAAGGACTGTGTCTTCAGTGAGCGGTAACAGGCAAACTGGACACTAAATGCAGAAGAATATAACTGGGTCACATTCTTACACCACACACAAAATTTTTAATGGATGAACGATTTGAACATAAGACCTGAATCCATAAACCTCCAAGAAGACACAGATACTAAGTCTCTCGACATTAGTTTTGGCAAAGAGTCTTCAGATCGGACACCAAATGCAAAGGCAACAAAAGCAAAAATAAACAAGTGGAACAACATCAAACTGAAATCTTCCACACGGTAAAAGAAACCAGCAAAAACTTAAAAGCTCACAGAACCAATAAGAAAAAAATATCTGCGAATCATATGTGTGAGAAGAGGCTAATATCCAAAATACACAAAACACTCATACAAATCAAAACAAAAAAAAAACTGTATAAAAAATGTGGGGAATATGTGAATAGATACTTTCTAATGATGGCACACAGGTGCCAACAGACAGAGAAAGTTCGACATCACTAAATATCGTCAGGGAAACATCAGTCAAACCCACAATCGGCTATCCCCTCACAACTGTTGGAACAGCAATTGTCCCAGAGACAGACACCAGGTGGGGTCAAGGAGGTGCAGATGAGGAGACACTGTGCACTGTTGGTGGGAATGGAAATTGGTGCAGCCACTGTGACAAACTGTATGGAGGTTCCTGAAAAAATAAATGCAACTACCACATGACCCAGTAATGGCTCTACTGAGTATTGATTTGGAGAACACAAAAATGCTGCCTCAAAAAGACAGATGCACTCCCATGTTCACTGCAGCATTATTCTCAAGAACCAGACATGGAAACATAGAACTTGGGGGCCTTATGCCAAGTAACTCAGACACAGAAAGACCAATACCAGACGCTGTCATGTACATTCCATGTGGAATAAACAAATACTGAACGCATAGATACTGAGAGCAGATTGGTAGGTGCCAGATTCGGGGATGGGGTGGTAGAAACGGGTGAAGGTGGTCCAAGTCTCAATGTTTGAGTGAGAAAATCCGACAGTCATGAAATGTTCTGTCCAGCATGGAGACTAAAACTAACCCCGCAGCATGGGGTATAGGTTTCCCTGCTCTTTGAAAGTACAGGGCTTCTGAGAAACCTTGCACAGCAGAAATGGTGTCAAGAAGGAATGGCCATTAATTTACACGGAACAATTAGACAGTGTGCTCAGACTCCAAAATTCCTTCTCTTTGGCTTTTCTTAGGCCTCAGGACAAAAGTTTCTAACGGAGGCCCAGCATAAATGAAGATAAAGCACAGCAGAGGCTCACAGACACCATTCAAAGTGCTGGTGGCTGGATGCGGGGAGTGGTTCCCAGCGGAAGGAGCTGGATGGGGTGCACGCGGCCTCTGTCGTGCTTCTCCCCAAAACAGATGCTGAACGCGATTCTCACTGTTCACCTTTTTTCATAAGAGGGAAATCCTCTTCAGGTCTCTTCCTCTTACTGAAGCTGGGAAATTACGTAGTTCTTTCAAGAGAGCCCAGGGTCTTACTGTGAATGTTTAAAAAGTGGGGGATACTTGTACTTGAGCATTGCTGAGGGAGGAGATGTGAAAGGTTCTCCCAGACACAAGCCTCAGCAGATCCACCAGGAAAGTCACCTTCCTCAGCATGCAGAACACGGACTACCTCCTACCCGCAGAAACCCTCTCCTTCCCCTCGATCAGGACAACCCACAACAGCTGGGAGTTACCCCAATTCCTCCGTTCTCCTGCTCCTAAGCGCTAACCCATCAGCAAATCCTGTGAGCTCCATCTTCAAAATGGACCCAGAATGGTCTAACCACTCCATCCAAGGCCACCTGTCTGGTCCACAGTGCCTGAGTTCCTGGAAAAGCTTCGTCATTGACCTGCCTTGCGATCTTCAACCCCCTGTCATCTGTTCTCAACACTGTAGCCAGGATGCCCCAGTGAAACAGGGTCTCATGGGGTTATAGCCCTAGAATGGCTTTCTGTCACCTTTCTGAGGTCATGTCCTAAGCTGTCTCCTGTGGCCACAGGGCCTTCTTGCTGCTCCTGGACATACCTGAAATTCTCCTGCCCCAGAGCCTTTGCACATGCTTTCCCTTCTGTTAAGAACGCTCTTGATGTGTTCGCAATAACCTTCAGAAAAGTCTGAATTGGAGTGACAGGAACAGAAGATAAAGCTGTGTTTTGGGTTAGGCTGGTGGCCCAGAAGAAGGTTCTCTGCCAGGTCTCCGCCTGTGCCTCACTTGTCCTCAGCCAGGAATTTGCACACAGCCTTCACCTTTCACAAGTCTCACCCAGGAGACCCACAGCCACCACTGGAGCCCACCCTGCCCACACCGTGTTGCCGAATGCATTCAGCTCTCATCTGGGACCCCTGTCAGCTTTACCCAGACCTGGAACTCCCCTGTCTCCTGCAAAGCTCCCGGATTCCCCCTCTGCTTCCAAAATTACACTGGTGCAAGGCTTTCATGAGAAAGCTATAACGCTAACTAATGAAAGGTTCACACCTACTTTCCCATTCTGTTGCCTTTCTCTCCACCTTCTTTCCTACCTGTGCAAACTGTAACATATCAGTGGAACATGAACATGCTCTGAGACCTGAATCTTTCATTGCAGCTTTTGGAGGACTCCTTATGTGATAAGCAACTAGTGTTTCCTACAACAGGGTGTTTTACAAATATCATCTATAGAATAGTACAGCCAAAATCACCACAATTTTACCTCACTCTTCATGAAGCAGAACAATTTTTCCTTTCTTCTTTTACTTAAATTCCAGTTAGTTCACATGCCATGGAATATTAGCTTCAGGGGTAAGATTTAGTGATTCCTCACCTGCCTACAGAATCCTGTGCTCATCACAAGTGCCCTCCTTAATACCCCTCACCCATTTAACTCTTCCCCCCACACCCCTGTCCTGCAGCAACACTCAGTTTGTTCTCCAAGGTTGAGTCTATTTCCTTGTTTGCCTCTCTCATCACCCCAACACTCTGTTCATCTGTTTTCTTTCTGAAATTCCACAAGCGTGAGAGCATAGGATATTTGTCTTTCCTCAATGATTTTGCTTAGTTTAATACACTCTAGGTCCATCCACATCCTTGCAAATGGTAAGATTTCATTCTTTTTAAAGCTGGGTCATTTTCCATTATATATAGGTATCCCACATCTGCTTTATCCATTCATCAGTGCATGGACTTTGGGATTCTCTCCATAGTTTGGCTACTGTGGGCATTGCTCCTATAAACACTGTGGTGCAAGGACCCACTTCGAATCCGCATTTTTGTATCCTTTGGGTAAATATCTAGGAGAGCAATTGCTTGATCACGGGGTTGTTTAATTTTTAACTTTCTGAGGAACCCCCACACTGTTTCCCTGACTGGCTGTACCACTTTGCATTCCCACCAACAGGATTGGAGGGTTCCCCTTTAAGCAGAACATTATCTGCCGCAAATTTCATAAGAGGAAACAAAACCTCTGGGAGATGCACCCAGGGTCAGGCAAGCAGTTGCAGAATTCACCCCAAGTCTCCTGACGCCAAGCCTCTTGAAGCCACCAGCATGCCAATATCCAAAAGAATTCCCAGACTCTCCTTATGACTCCACCACCAAAGAAACTATAAGAGAGAATATGGCACCTCAAAATATCGAGATAATACATTTAGTAAAACTAGAAAGTCAAGCTCAACTTTTAAACAGGAACAGACCGCTTTGGATAATTTTCAATTTTCCCTCCACCCTAATTTTAACTCTTCTGATGAATAAACTAATCAATGATGAAACATCACCTTTGTCAAATGACATCATCCAAGTCTGTATCAGATGAAAAAAAGCCATCTAACTCTAGATGCTGGCCACTCAACCATATCTTAGGCCCAATTGAATAAACATTGTTAGATGAAGGAACAAATTAGATGTTACAAACAGGCACAGAGTGAATCTCACCTTCCCTTTCTAATAAAAGAGGGTTCCTAGGAAACAGATAGTCAAAATACATTTGTAAGCAATAAATGGACAGAGAAATTGTGATCCCCTGCAAAGTTCTACCTGCAGGGAAACTAAGTAATTCTTGCACCAAACCCAGAATGCTGACAGCTACTTCAATTTTACTTTGTGGCTCAACTAGAGAAAAGAGAAAAGCCCAGGAGGTTTTGGGATAATGAGAGGTTTTACCTCCAGTCCTGACATAGATAGGACATTATGCCAAAATAGCTGTGTTTTCTCTGAACACTGGCGTCCTGTGACAAGCTGCCTCCCTGACTCAGATGCTGACGTTCAAAACCTCGGGTCTCATGGAGCCAGAGCAGAGAAGTGCTGTCAGCTGGGGAGAAGAAGGCACCTCTGACCTAAAGCCTGCACACCTGCTTCGGTTTCTGGACGAAGGGGCAACACATACTTGTTGTTTAGCAGTAATTATCTTCATTCTCAATAGACCAATGACCTTGCCTTTTCTGGAAAGCAGACTTACTCTTCTAAAGAAACCCTCAATTCGTCTATTCCCAATGCAACTAGAGTGGGGTCTGGTTTATGCACGCCTCCAGGCCCCCACCTGGAGGATTTTCCTGCATGATTCTAATAGCCAATTACCACTAACCCGGGGGCACGGGGGGCATAATGCTGAAGTTGGGGTACAGCTCTGGGGCTTGCTACTCCCACACCTGTGCCTGGGGGACCAGGGCACACCCTGCTGAACTCGGGGTACTGCTCAAGATGCATCACCTGCACTGTGTCAGAGAACCGGGGGACACCCCACTGAAGGTGGGGATTCTGTGAGGTCCTTACCCGCACTCTTCCCGGGGAACAGGGGAAACCCTGAAATTCTGCAACCCATCCCACAAAAGCTCAGGTGAGTGGGCGCCCTGGAGTTCACGGGTATGGGGAATAAGGCCAGTTGAGGACATGGGGCGGAAGAGACTTTAAAGGGAAAAAGAAAACTCACCTGAGTCCCCACAATGAACCCTCTCCACGTGCCCTTCCAGAACCCTGCCTCCCACCTGGGGCGCACCCTACCCCCCGACCCCCACCCCGGGGCATGCTGCTCACTCACCAGCCCGGACCTCCGCAGGGCAACTCTCTCTCTCCCAGTGCCCCTTCTTCTGCCCCAGGTCTGCAACCCGCTGCAACTCTGGGACCGCCCACAGAGACGTAGCTCCACCCCCAAGCGGTGATTGGTCGGGGAGGGTGGTGCCCCAGACCCTTGGATGCCTGGCAACCCGCCCTCAAGCCCCTTGAACTGTGAAAGTGCAGGGGGTACAAGAGGCATGGGTGGGGACGTGGGCCTGGCTCCCCTCACACACCTGGCCCCTTCCAGGGACCCCTCTAGCTGCAGACCACCCTCAGCGTCCTGCCCCTTCCCTTTCTGCACCAGCCCTCCCTGCTGGGGTGTGCCTGGTTCTGGGCAAGGTCAGTGGCTCTCAGACCCTCCAAGGCTTGGGCTTTAGGACATGCAATGATTTCATGCATTTTCAGTATGTACATGTCAGTATGACTTTAATCTTATGGGAGCCAAAGAGGTTCTTTATTTTTTCTTATCTTCATGTTGGCATTTTTGGTTATTGTTTTCTTCTCGAAACAGATGTACAACATGTGCTTGGGGCAGAAATAGGGCCCATGCTTTGAGGTTTTGCCCAGTCATTTTGAGCCGGGTAAAATGTTAAAGGATAGCTTCCCTGGGAGCCCAGGATCAGGGCCCACAGATGATATAAGATAAACATTACTTTTATCATTATAATTGCTCCTAAATGGAGGAATTTGAGACAAAAGCACCTTTCACAAGAGTACCAAGAAATCAAAATGATGCCCACAGAAGGCTACCTGCTCCATGGTCAGCACAGGTAACAGAAGTGTTCACAGTCTCTGGACTCCTGCCCTTCTCCTGCCCAAATCTCTGAAGCACACAGACCACTTAAAATCAGAATTGTA
Organism: Ursus maritimus; assembly: GCF_017311325.1. Taxonomy (NCBI): domain Eukaryota; kingdom Metazoa; phylum Chordata; class Mammalia; order Carnivora; family Ursidae; genus Ursus; species Ursus maritimus. Next base: position 83,721 of record NW_024426586.1, read on the forward strand.
GAACTGCTAGACACCTTAGAGATGTCTGGCACCATTCCCTTGGACTGCAGTATAAAACACAGTAGCTCGTTGTCACAAACTAATTTCAACATGAAGTGCCCCCTGGATGCCCTAAGTTCTTTCTCTGCAAATGTTGACTAATGTAAGTCACAGTCATACCATTTAAAAACTACGATGGCTGGGAAGTCATCCTAGGTAAGGGAATATTTTAGCCATGGTTATAAGCATTGGCTCACTTTTTAGAAGAGGCTGAGCTGAGTGTTTTTAAATACTATTTCAGGTACAAGAGAGGAGTTAAGATTGCGGAGGAGTAGATGACCCCTTTTTCAGCAGGTCCCCTGAGTTGAGCTGGATAGGTAACAGACCAGCCTAAACAACCACGGAATCAGCCTGAGAGGCAGGAAGATACATCTGGATCTCTACAAATGAACTTCTCCGGTGCTGAGTATTGAGGTATGAAGCTGGGAGCCTTGAAACCTGGCACAGATATCAGAAGATAAACGGAAGGGGGAGGAGCCGCCGTGTTCTGGTGCCCGGAAGCGGCAGCCACCTGCACCAGGGAGCGGGCGGACTCATGGATGGCACACGGGAGAGAGCGGCCTGAGACCGGTGAGCCCAGAGCGCGCGCCACCAGGCTTCTCCTGGAACACCAGAATCCCGGGGTGCTCACCAGGCATAGACTGAGACCAGGAGACCCGGGAGGCCGCGGGGCGGCTGGCGGCTGGCAGGCCACCTGCACGGGGGAGCTGGCCAACTCGCGGTAGGCACCTGTGAAACAGCAGACTGAGACCCTGAACCGGGTGCACGAGCCACCAGGCTTCTCATGGAACTCTGGAATCCCAGTGTGCTCAGGGGATCCAGACTGAGACCAGGAGCTTCCAGAGCTCGCTCAGGGCTTCTGGAGGCTGGCAGCATTAGAAACACAAAGGACAGAGATGCACTAGCCCCGGAACTGAGGCCAGGGACACCAGGTGTGGGGCGAACATCCCAGGACCCTACAGGGTTGAGCAGCACCAATAGTAATGGAGTTAAAGTGGCCAGAACAAGGGTGGAGAACGGGCCGCATTCCCTCTGTACAGTGACAATTCAGCCTCTGCTTCTCTGACTCGCAGAAGAGGCAAGCAGATCACCAGAGAAAGCCGCCAGGGAACAAAAGCCTGGAAATACTGGCCCACAGCGTGGCCACCCCCATTCCCCCTTGCAGGGGACACGGAAACTCTACCCAAACAGGGTTGCCTGAGTATGGGCATGGCAAAATACAAACTCTTAACAATAGAGAACAAATGGATGGTTACCAGAGAGGAGGTGGATAGAGGGATGAGTCAAATAGATGAAGCAGATTAAGAGGACACTTTTCTTGATGACCACTGAGTAATATATAGAATTACTGAATCACTCTATTGTACACCTGAAACGAATGTAACACTGTATGTTAGCTCTACTGGAAATAAATAAAGTTTTAAAAAAGATTTTTCTTTCAGGAACCTCTTTGAAAAAGCTTTTCCTGTGCAATGTACATAAGCCCTACTTGGGAGGATTCACTCTACAATATTTATTCACTCCATGCCTCAAATTCAGATTTCACTGAGTTCTTACTGTGGATCCCAGCCCACAGGAGCCATGGTCCTTTTCTGTCCAGGCTCAGCACCTATGCATTCAAGATTGGAAGTAGAGACAATGTCACTTCACAGTCCAGAAATCTATTATTATTTCTGTTTCAGTGTGAGAGAGTCACAGACTTTGGGACAGGTTTCAGAGCAGGTATATTATGGATCCTGGATCTCTACTTCAATGTTCATTACCTGGATCCATTTGGCTAATAGGTTCCCTGTGGATGGGCTTGCTTCCAAGCACATACATGGAAGATGCAAAGGTGGGTGGGCTTGGTGCGGGACAGGAAGAAGACCAAAATCAGACAAGGGTCTGACCCCTCCCCTGATGCAGCAACTGCTACGGGAGAGGGTTCGGGAGGTAGAATCCATGCGAAACTCCAAGGTCACCAGCTGAACACAGGAGGCACAGGTCAAGGGATCTGGAGATGCAGGGGTTGAAGGCTGCTCTGAGCTACCTCTGGGAGGAAGGGAGGGAAGGAATGAGAGGGAGACACTGCCTGCCCCTGGCCCATGCCAGCTGCCCAATGCTCCGACACACATCAGTCTACACAACTGACAAAGCCTGGGCTCAGGATGGGCTGGCTCAGGTCCCTCAATCCTCAGTGGGACAGCTGGCCCCAGGGCTCAGAGATATGCTGAGGGAGATGAGAGGGAAAGCTGCCCCACCCAGGTCATCCCCTCCATGAGCAGACAGCCCTTCAGAACTGCTAAAAAAAAAAAAACCCACTAACGGGGTTGAAAGACATGCCATGGATGAACTAAGGCATAGAGATATGTAAAATAACATTCATTTTTAAGTTCAGAGCTGTCCGCTGAGAAAGTGAGGAGAGCTTCCCTGAAGAAGACTTAGGGGAGGGCAGTCCGTGCTGAAAAGGGAGACATGGCTCTCCTGATTGGGGACCTGCAGCCCCCTTCCAGGGCAGGGCATCATCCTCGCATCACACGAGATCCATGGAAGTGTTCCATCAGGGCCAGATGTTTGTCTCGAGAAGGCTACCCTGGCATCGGACTGCACAGGGCACAAGGGACGAGGGCCAGATGGAGGACGGACAATACCCCGGAGGCCATGGGGCAGGAGCAGAGGCACATGACCTTGAAGATGATGATGAAAAGCAGGAGGTGGCAGCATGAAGTTGGCCCGAAAGTGCCATGGGATCAGTGCCCACAGCTACACTACTGGGTACCTTCTGTGCCTGGTGTGGCTGACTTCAGTGGGCTCCAGACTAGTCCTGACCACAAGTCTAGGAAGTGTGCACAACCCCCGGCCTCCTCTCCCCTTGCAACTGCTAGGAATCACGGTCACAGACCCTGGTCAGCTTTCGTGGAAACCAAGCCGTGGCTCCCCCGCACGCTGCACCTCTGGTGGTGGTCCAGTGCGACCTTCGTGCCTGGCCAGACACTGATGTCTACCTGTCTCCACACAAATCCACAGACAGGAGGGTGTCCCTGAATTCCACAGCACCTGATGAGACAGATCCACAGAACCCAACACCCAGTGGGTCACTCGGGACCTCACCTATGGTCATGGAGCTCACCATACCCTATTTCTGTCACTTCCCACAGAAAGCCTGTTTCTGATCCCCCACAATACCATATATCGTGGTTGCTGACCTGGGGTCATGCCATGAACTCACATGGAACCTTTCTTTTAGAGATGGCTATGCCTACACCTCCTAGAAAATATTTCTAATGAAGTACAAGTCCATGAGGACTACGGTGTGAATGGTAGCACACAGCCTGCATGGTAGTAGTCAGTAATTCTAACAAGGGTTAACCCCCCCCCCCGTCTCACTTAACCTTCCTCCGACCCCATGGAACTCATGGTCTGCCCTCAGAAAACCCTCCAGGAAATAAACCTTTCACCTGAATGCTCTCCTCACCTTCTGCTTCAAATCTTGTCCAACCACAATGATATGAAACTAGAAATCAGTCTCAAGAAAAAAATGGGACAGTCAAAAATAGGTGGAGATTGGGGGGCCTGGGTGGCTCAGTCATTAAGGATCTGCCTTCAGCTCAGGTCCTGATCCCAGCATCCTGGGATCTAGCCCCGAATCAGGCTCCTTGCTCAGTGGGAAGCCCGCTTCTCCCTCCCAACCCTTCTGCTTGCTCCTCTCTCCCTGTCTCACTCTCTCTTCAGATACTTAAATAATCTTAAAAAATATGTGGAGATTTAACAACATGCTACTGAACAACCAACAGTCAAAGAAGAAATAAAAAAATTTAGAAGTACCTGCACTGATAAAACAACCTACAAAAACTTATGGGATGCAGCAAAAGTAGCTCTATGGGGACATTCATAGAAATTCAAGTCTTCATCAATCCATGAGAATGCTCCCAATAAACAACCTGATTTATGTGGTAAAGAAGTAGAAAATAAAACAACAAACAAAGCCCCAATTAGTAGAAATAAGGAAATAACAAAAAGGAATGCATAAATAAATCCAAATAGAGACAAAAGCAAAAAAAAAACAATGAAAATGAAAGCTGCCTTTTTGGAAAGAAAACAAAACTGACAAACTTAGCTAGACTCACCAAGAAAGACAGAGGACCTGGAATACAATCAGGGAAGAAAGATAATGGATTCCTGTCTCATATCAAAATCAAAAGAACTCTTCCACCTTGGACACAACAACTTCTTGCAAGCCACGTCTCTAAAGGCAAAGGAAATAAAAGCAAAAATGAACTATTGGCACTTCATCAAGATAAAAAGTTTCTGCACGGCAAAGCAAACGATCAACAAAACAAAAAGGCAACCTATGGAATCGAAGAAGATATCTGCAAATGATATTACAGATAAAGGGCTGGTATCCAAGATCTATAAAGAACTCCTCAAACTCGACACCCAAAAAATGGGCAGAAGACACAAAGAGATACTTGTCCAGAGAAGACATACAAATGGCCAACAGACACATGAAAAAATGCTCCACATCACTTGCCATCAGGCAAATACAAATCAAAACGACAATGAGATACCACCTTACACCAGTTAGAATGGTTAAAATTAACAAGGCAGGGGGCACCTGGGTGGCACAGAGGTTAAGCATCTGACTTCGTCTCAGGACGTGATCCTGGCATTATGGGATCGAGCCTGACGTCAGGCTCCTCCGCTATGAGCCAGGATCTTCCTCTCCCACTCCCCCTGCTTGTGTTCGCTCTCTCGCTGGCTGTCTCTAACTCTGTGGAATAAATCAATAAAATCTTGGGAAAAAATTAACAAGACAGAAAATAAAAGAAAGTCAGGATGTGGAGAAAGGGGAGCCCTCTTACACTACTCGTGAGAATTCAAGCTGGTACAGCCACTTTTGAACAAGACCTCGGTATCTGTGAGCCCAAGGTAGGAAGTCTTTTCATGTATTAATCAACCACAGTCTACTCTCCTGCTTATCCATCATTGGATAACTATCTTCTCCCAGAGTAGTCAGGAGGAAGAAGTTCATTTTATCTAGGAGACTAAATAATATAACTAAAAATGTAAAAAAGAAAAAAAAAAGACTATCAGGTGCAAACAAATTCTGTATCATGGGAAACACAATTAGAAAGGATGAATACCCACCATTTGCACCAACGTGGATGGACCAGGAGGGGATTATGCTAAGTGAAATTAAGTCAAGCAGAGAAAGACAATTATCATATGGTTTCACTCCTATGTGGAATGGAAGGAATAGCATGGAGGACATTAGGAGAAGGAAGGGAAAAGTGATGGGGGGGAATGAGAGGGGGAGATGAACCATGAGAGACTATTGACACTGGGAAACAAACTGAAGGTTACAGAAAGGGAGGGGTAGGGGATTGGGATATCCTGGTGATGAGTATTAAGGAGGGCACGTGTCATGATGAGCACTAGGTGTTATATGCAAACAATGAATCATGGAACACTACATCAAAAACAAATGAAGTACTGTAGGGTGAGTAACATCAGTTTAAAAAAAGAGAAAGATATGAAATCCATACACGAAAACTGTCACTATTTGCAAATGACATGAATCCCGAAAGATTCCACAAGAAAAAAAAAAAAAAATTAAAAAAGCAATGCCATTTACAATTGCATCAAAAAAAATCTAGGAATAAAAGTAACCAACAATGAGAAAGACATAGTACACTCAACACATGGCAGAAAAGAAATGAAAAACATGTGTGTCGAGGGGGGCAGAATGTATGGGTCAAAGATTTGGAAGGCAACACAAACAAATGGAAGCATACGCCATGCTCCTTAACTGGAAGAGTTAATTATGTGAACATGTCCATCGTACCCAAAGCAATCGACAGATGTGATGAAATCCCCATCTGAATTCCAGTGGCATTATTCGAGGAAATAGAAAACAGTCCTCAAACTTGTATGGAATCACAAAAGACCCCAAATACCCAAAGCAACCTGGAGAAAGAAAGGTGCAGTCAACACACTCCTGGATTTCAAGCTAGATTACAAAGCTGTTGTCATCAAAACAGGATGGTACTGGCAGAAACACAGACACCAGGTCAGTGGAACAGAACAGAAAGCTCAGAAACTTACCCACACGTAGATGATCCTAACTTACGACACAGCAGCAGAAGATATGCCATGAGGGAAGGACTGTCTCTTCAGTGAGCGGTAACAGGCCAACTGGACACTACATGCAGAAGAATATAACTGGGTCACTTTCTTACACCACACACAAAATTTTTAATGGATGAATGATTTGAACATAAGACCTGAATCCATAAACCTCCAAGAAGACACAGATACTAAGTCTCTCGACATTAGTTTTGGCAAAGAGTCTTCAGATCGGACACTAAACGCAAAGCAACAAAATCAAAAATAAACAAGTGGAACAACTTCAAACTGAAATCTTCCACACGGTAAAAGAAACCAGCAAAAACTTAAAAGGCCACTGACGCAATAAGAAAAAATATCTGCGAATCATATGTGTGAGAAGAGGCTAATATCCAAAATACACACAACACTCGTACAAATCAAAACAAACAAACAAAAAAAAACTATATAAAAAAATGGGAGGAATGTGTGAATAGATACTTTCCAAAGATGGCACACAGGTGCCAACAGACAGAAAAAGTTGTTCGACATCACTCATCATTGTCAGGGAAACATCAGTCAAACCCACAATCGGCTATCCCCTCACAACTGTTGGATCAGCAATTGTCCCAGAGACAGACACCAGGTGGGGTCAAGGGTGTGCAGACGAGGAGACACTGTGAACTGTTGGTGGGAATGGAAATTGGTGCAGCACTGTGACAAACGGTATGGAGGTTCCTGAAAAAATAAAAGCAACTACCACATGACCCAGTAATGGTTCTACAGAGTTTTGATTTGGAGAACACAAAAATACTACCTCAAAAAGACAGATGCACTCCCACGTTCACTGCAGCATTATTCACAAGAACCAGACATGGAAACACAGACCTTGGGGGCCTTATGCCAAGTAACTCAGACACAGAAAGACCAATACCAGATGCTCTCATGTACATTCCACGTGGAATAAACAAATACTGAACACATGGATACTGAGAGCATATTGGTAGGTGCCAGATTCTGGGATGGGGTGGTAGAAACAGGTGAAGGTGGTCAAAGTCTCAATGTTTGAGTGAGAAAATCCGACAGTCATGAAATGTTCTGTCCAGCATGGAGACTAAAACTAACCCCGCAGCATGGGGTATAGGTTTCCCTGCTCTTTGAAAGTACAGGGCTTCAGAGAAACCTTGCACAGCAGAAATGGTGTCAAGAAGGAATGACCATTAATTTACACGGAACAATTAGACAGTGTGCTCAGACTCCAAAATTCCTTCTCTTTGGCTTTTCTTAGGCCTCAGGACAAAAGTTTCTAACGGAGGCCCAGCATAAATGAAGATAAAGCACAGCAGAGGCTCACAGACACCATTCAAAGTGCTGGTGGCTGGATGCGGAGAGCGGTTCCCAGCGGAAGGAGTTGGTTAGGGTGCACGCGGCCTCTGTCGTGCTTCTCCCCAAAACAGATGCTGAATTCCATTCTCACTGTTCACCTTTTTTCATAAGAGGGAAATCCTCTTCAAGTCTCTTCCTCTTACTGAAGCTGGGTAATAACGTAGTTCTTTCAAGAAAGCCCAGTGTCTTACTGTGAACGTTTAAAAAGTGGGGGATACTTGTACTTGAGCATTGCTGAGGGAGGAGATATGAAAGGTTCTCCCAGACACAAACCTCAGCAGATCCATCAGTAAAGGCACCTTCCTCAGCATGCGGAACACGGACTAGCTCCTACCCCCCGAGCAACCCTCTCCTTCCCCTCGATCAGGACAACCCACAACAGCTGGGATTTAACCTAATTCCTCCCTTCTCCTGCTCCTTATAGCTAACCCATCAGCAAATCCTGTGAGCTCCATCTTCAAAATGGACCCAGAATAGGTCTAACCACTCTTTCCAAGGCCACCTGTCTGGTCCACAGTGCCTGAGTTCCTGGAAAAATTTCGTCATTGACCTGCCTTGCCGACTTCAACCTCTGTCTTCTGTTCTCAACACTGTAGCCAGGATGCCCCAGTGAAACAGGGTCTCATGGGGTTATAGCCCTGGAATGGCTTTCTGTCACCCTCTGTTACCTCTCTGAACTCATGTCCTAAGCTGTCTCCTGTGGCCACAGGGCCTTCTTGCTGCTCCTGGACATACATGGAATTCTCCTGCCCCAGAGCCTTTGCACATGCTTTCCCTTCTGTTTAGAATGCTCTTGATGTGTTCTCACTCACCTTCGGAGAAGTCTGAATTGGAGTGACAGGGACAGAAGATGAGGCTGTGTGTGTTGGGTGAGGCTGGTGGCCCAGAAGAAGGTTCTCTGCCAGCTCTCCACCTGTGCCTCACTTGTCCTCAGCCAGGAACTTGCACACAGCCCTCACCTGTCACAACTCTCACCCAGGAGACCCACAGCCACCCCTGGAGCCCACCCTGCCCACACCCTGCTGCAGAATGCATTCACCTCTCCTCTGGGACCCCTGTCAGCTTTACCCAGACCTGGAACTCCCCGTCTCCTGCAAAGCTCCCGGATTCCTCCTCTTCTTCCAAAATCACACTGGCGCAAGGCTTTCATGAGAAAGCTATAACGCTAAGTAATGAAAGGTTCACACCTACTTAACCCTTCTGTTGCCTTTTTCTCCACCTTCTTTCCTACCTGTGCAAACTGTAACATATCAGTGGAACATGAACATGCTCTGAGACATGAATCTTTCATTGCAGCTTTCTGAGGACTTCTTATGTGATAAGAAACTAGTGTATCCTACAACAGGGTGTTTTACAACTCTCATTTATAGAATAGTACAGCCCAATTCACTACAATTTTACCTCACTCTTCATGAAGCAGAACACTTTTTCCTTTCTTCTCTTACTTAAATTCCAATTAGTTCACAAGCCATGGAATATTTGCTTCAGGAGTAGGATTTAGTGATTCCTCACCTGCATACAGTACCCGGTGCTCATCACAAGTGCCCTCCTTAATACCCCTCACCCATTTAACTCTTCCCCCCACGCCCCTGTCCTGCAGCAACACTCAGTTTGTTCTCCAAGGTTGAGTCTATTTCCTTGTTTGCCTCTCTCATCACCCCAACACTCTGTTCATCTATTTTCTTTCTGAAATTCCACAAGCATGAGAGCATAGGATATTTGTCTTTCCTCACTGATTTTGCTTAGCTTAATACACTCTAGGTCCATCCACATCCTTGCAAATGGTAAGATTTCATTCTTTTTGAAGCTGCGTCATATTCCATTATATATATATGTATCCCACATCTGCTTTATCCTTTCATCAGTGCATGGACTTTGGGATTCCCTCCATAGTTTGGCTACTGTGGACATTGCTGCTATAAACATCATGGTGCATGGACCCACTTTGAATCCGCATTTTTGTATCCTTAGGGTAAATACCAAGGAGAGCAATTGCTGGATCATGTGGTTCTTCAATGTTTAACTTTTTGAGGAACCCCCACACTGTTTCCCAGACTGGCTGCACCACTTTGCATTGCCACCAACAGGATGGGAGGGTTCCCCTTTAAGCAGAACATTATCTGCCGGCAATTTCATAAGAGGAAACGAAACCTCTGGAGATGCACCCAGGGTCAAGCAAACAGTTGCAGAATTCACCCAAAGGCTCCTGACGCCAAGCCCCTGAAGCCACCAGCATGCCACCATCCAAAAGAATCCCCAGACTCTCCTTCTGACTCCACCACCAAAGAAACTACAAGAGAGAATATGGCACCTCAAAATATTGAGATAATACATTTAGTAAAACTAGAAAGTCAAGCTCAACTTTTAAACAGGAACAGGCCGCTTTGGAGAATTTTCAATTTTCCCTCCACCCTAATTTTAACTCTTCTGATGAATAAACTAATCAATGATGAAACATCACCTTTGTCAATTGACATGATCCAAGTCGGTATGAGATGAAAAAAAGCCACCTAAATTCTAGATGCTGGCCACTCAACCATATCTTAGGCCCAACTGAATAAACACTGTTAGATGAAGGAACAAATTAGATGTTACAAACAGGCACAGAGTAAATCTCACCTCCCCTTTCTAATAAAAGAGTGTTCCTAGGAAAGAGATGGTCAAAATACATTTGTAAGCATAAATGGACAGAGAAATTGTTTTCCCCTGCAAAGTTCTACAAGCAGGGAAACTAAGTAATTCTTGCACCAAACCCAGAATGCTGACAGCTACTTCAATTTTACTTTGTGGCTCAACTAGAGAAAAGAGAAAAGCCCAGGAGGTTTTGGGATAATGAGAGGTTTTACCTCCAGCCCTGACATACTTAGGACTTTTTGACAAACATACCTGTGCTTTCTCTGAACACTGGCGTCCTGTGACAAGCTGCCTCACTGACTCCGATGCTGACGTTCAAAACCTCGGGTGTCTTGGAGTCAGAGCAGAGAAGTCTGGTCAGCTGGGGACAAGAAGGCATCTCTGACCTAAAGTCTGCACACCTGCTTCGGTTTCTGGGCGAAGGGGCAACACATACTTGTTGTTTAGCAGTAATTATCTTCATTCTCAATAGACCAATGACCTTGCCTTTTCTGGATAGCAGACTTACTCTTCTAAAGAAACCCTCAATTCTTCTATTCCCAATGCAACTAGAGTGGAACATTTATTTCTCATTTAAATAGAAAACACTGTTATTGTCGACATTGCATGAATGAACTTTTAAAAACATTTTAGAGAGAAAGGAAGAGACCTTTATTCAAACCCAAGTCAGGACAGCTGCCTGGGAGACACAATCTTCACCAAGAAGGGAGTGCTCCGGGGAAGGAACATTTGGGGCAGGCTTATATATTTTTTTTCTGTTTTGTTTTACGTACAGAGTTACACACCAAATGAATATCTTCTTAGATTCCAGTAAGTGACAGGCTCTTTCTTATGTTTTCAGTATGTACATGTCAGTATGATTTTAATCTTATGGGAGCCAAAGAGGTTCTTTATTTTTTCTTATATTTTGGCATTTTTTGGTTATTGTTTTCTTCTCGAAGCAGATGTACAACATGTGCTTGGGGCAGAAATAGGACCCATGCTTTGAGGTTTTGCCCAGTCATTTTGAGCCGGGTAAAATGTTAAAGGATAGCTTCCCTGGGAGCCCAGGATCAGGGCCCACAGATGATATAAGATAAAAATTACTTTTATCATTATAATTACTCCTAAATGGAGGAATTTGAGACAAAAGCACCTTTCACAAGAGTACCAAGAAATCAAAATGATGCCCACAGAAGTCTACCTGCTCGATGGTCAGCACAGGTAACAGAAGTGTTCACAGTCTCTGAACTCCTGCCCTTCTCTTGCTCAAATCTCTGAATCACACAGACCACTTAAAATCAGAATTGTAGAACTGCTAGACACCTTAGAGATGTCTGGCACCATTCCCTTGGACTGCAGAATAAAATACAGTAGCTCGTTGTCACAATCTAATTTCAACATGAAGTGCCCCCTGGATGCACTAAGTTCTTTCTCTGCAAATGTTGACTAATGTAAGTCACAGTCATACCATAGAAACACTGCGATGGCTGGGAAGTAATTGTAGGTAGGGTAATATTTCAGCCATGTTTATAAGCATTGGCTCACTTTGTAGAAGAGGCTGAGCTGAGTGTTTTTAAAACTATTTCAGACCTGTTTTACAGCACCCTCTGAACATACCAGAGCCTGAATCAACTAAAAAAGATCGTTTCAGTAACTTTAATACCAGAAAAATATTACACTGTCTCTATTCCTAGGGGTCTCTATTCCTAGAGGTCCTCCACTGAGATAATTATCTTCATGATCATGATGGGCAGAGGTTAAAAGGCAAGCTGAATTCATTCCAATTGGCCACACGACGAGAAAATCCTGATACTTGATAGGTTTCCAGATCGAGAAGACCAGAGGGAAATAGTACCCTGTATGGAACAACAAGGGATTTGGAGTCAATTTGGGGATCCCACTTAGGTTTCTGACACTAAAATCCTCTGTGACTCATATCATCTGAGTCCCTGTCTAACCACCTGAACATGTGCCTAAAAATATCTACACCCTAGTTGAGAAGTTTAAGAGGCAGAATGCTACAAAGAGCCAGTATGATGTCTCTCAAGAACAGGTGCTCAGGAAGCCATAATTGCTATTGGGTCTATTTCTTTTCCAGAAGAAAGAACACATGTTGAATCCATATTTCTAATAGATGACTCACCAGATGATTTTCAAACCTGAAGGAAGGCCAAGAAGTCGCTCTTGTGTCATATTTCACTCAGAAATCATGTTGTTGGACTGGTGAGGACGATACGATAGCAACGTCATCACTAAGAGTGGGGAGCTTCTAATTTCCATACGGCCATGTTGACCCCCTTAGCTCAGAGCCACCAGAAAGGGCAGCTGGGGAGGGGGCACCATCGTCACTATGAGTGGAGAGCTTCCAATTCCATATGGCCATGTTGACCCCCTTAGCTCAGGGCCACCAGAAAGGACAGCTGAGGGGGACCACAGGCCAAGGCTGCCAGGTGTGGCTGGGGCAGGCAGAACTCTGACTTAAAGCTCAACTCCTGTCTAGGTTATTATAATGCTCTTCACAAATAAAGTGCCATTGTCTGTGAGCCCTGATGTAGAAAAGGTTGAGAATTTCCATTGAAATTCCCTCTCTGACCTTTAGGATATGTAGCAAAGTTACATTTAATTTTTAAACATGGAGGGACTTCCTGGTTTTCTTTTCATTATGACTGTGGCTCAATTCCCCTGTGCTCTAAGAATAGAATCTAGTTAATTTCAGTGTTTAAAATTTGTAGACTTTATTCATGGCCCAACATATCATCATTTGGGTAAATATGCTATGACCACTTGAAAATACTGTATTCTGCACTTACTAGGTAATGTTCCATATAGGTCAATTAGGTCACATTTGTTACCAATGTTTTGTCTGCTTTTTCTGTCAGATATTGAGAAAGTTATATTAAAATCTTCAAACAGGGGCGCCTGGGTGGCACAGCGCTTGGGCGTCTGCCTTCGGCTCAGGGCGTGATCCCGGCATTATGGGATCGAGCCCCACATCGGGCTCTTCTGCTATGGGCCTGCTTCTTCCTCTCCCACTCCCCCTGCTTGTGTTTCCTCTCTCGCTGGCTGTCTCTGTCTCTGTTGAATAAATAAATAAATAAAATCTTAAAAAAAAAATCTTCAAACAATGCTGCCCTATTCAACGTGGAATCAGAGAATCTACCAGTGTTAGAAGGCAAGACAAACAAAAAGTATAAGAATTGAGGGGATAATTGTGCCTATTCACAGATAATATGATTGTGTACATAGAAAACCCAAAACGTCTATAAATACCCTATTAGAATTAAAAATGCAATTTATAAATTGAGATGGATTGTAGCTTCCCATTGGACAGTTTCTGAAAGAAAACGTAGAATCTGTCTATCTTGGGGTAGGACATAGGTTGCACTAACCATTTCAAAGAATTCAGTGGGACTTCATAAAAATGTGACATTTCTCCTTATCTTATGACCATAAGAAAATGAAAAAGTGAACCGCAGGCTGGGAAGTAAAGATTTGCAATACACACACTGACAAAGACTTGTCAAGAAAGAATTCCTGCTCATCAACCATAAAAAAGTGTGTTTATAAACTAATACTTCACAAAAGATTGACTGATGGCCAATAAGAACAGGAAAGGGTGCTCTACAGTATTATTTTCAGGAACAGCAAGGCCTTTCCTAAAATGAAAACATACACACAAACCAGTATTCCCTAGATGGATGACGTCCTTATTTCTGAGGACAGCTTGAAGAACAGACTAGCATCAAAGGAAAGTGATGGAATTCCTGACACTCAGAGGATGGACAATTGACCTCAAACTACAGTACAATTTCTAGGCATCATTCGGTCCTCTGAAGGCAGACAACTACCACACCCCTTCCTACACCACACAGGTTGCTTCCCAACCCCTACCATAAAAGAAGAAGATGAGAAACATTTAGAACTAGTAGGAAAGAGCAAAAATCACATGTGGGGATTATCCTGAAACACACTGATCACATAACTAGTGTAAGGAAGTGTAGGGAACTGACAAGGACAGAGACTCAAGAGGTACTTCTTTGGGAAATGCTGTCTGAAATCGTCACACCTTGGTACCAGCTAATGAGGGCTCTGAGCATACCCTAGGGTTTGCTCACAAGGGTCTGCAACACCATTGCTGAGGACTGAAACTCTTCAAGACCTCAAAGCTTGCCTGATTGACTATTGGACTAAGAGATTCCCATGTTCTGAAAACAGATACCAACTAATTGAAAGGTTCACCTGGGCTCTCTTCTCTCGGAGGCCCTACAAGAGCTGAACCATTCACTGAAAATCAATTACACACACACACACACACACACACACACACACACACACACACACACCTGCATTTCACAATTACTTAACATTCAGGTTCTTCCTACCTTTTCTTTTTCAATTGATATTTATACTCACATGAAATGTCATCATTTCTAATGAACACTGATTCAAAATAGAGATCCATTGACACAATATTCACAAAATGGAACTTCCCTGCTGTATTTTCAATATAGCTTTTTAAAGTTCATACATATTTTAGGTTTTTGGTACTTTTACAGGAGAAGATCAGCATTGAAAAACTCTGAATACTGACAATGAGTTTAAGCCTAGAGAACAAAAATTGTCCAATTTCATAGATAATAAGGAACCAAAGGGAAAGCATGAAGAGCTGTAGTCGAATAATTTTACACATTGCATCCTCTATTATTCTACTACTGAGGGCGTGTTTTATTACCATATCATGCATCAGTTCTTCCACGTGCACCTGCACAGGTATAATGAATTACTACAGTAGAATGAAATGTCTGGGAACTACTTGGCGGATCTATAATGAACAATAAATTTCGATTTATATTTG
>NW_024426586.1:98710-100919 GCF_017311325.1 Ursus maritimus
TGATGGAATTCCTGACACTCAGAGGATGGACAATTGACCTCAAACTACAGTACAATTTCTAGGCATCATTCGGTCCTCTGAAGGCAGACAACTACCACACCCCTTCCTACACCACACAGGTTGCTTCCCAACCCCTACCATAAAAGAAGAAGATGAGAAACATTTAGAACTAGTAGGAAAGAGCAAAAATCACATGTGGGGATTATCCTGAAACACACTGATCACATAACTAGTGTAAGGAAGTGTAGGGAACTGACAAGGACAGAGAGAATCCATATTCCTAATAGATGACTCACCAGATGATTTTCAAACCTGAAGGAAGGCCAAGAAGTCCTCTTGTGTCATATTTCACTCAGAAATCATGTTGTTGGACTGGTGAGGACGATCGATAGCAACGTCATCACTAAGAGTGGGAGCTTCTAATTTCCATACGGCCATGTTGACCCCCTTAGCTCAGAGCCACCAGAAAGGGCACTGGGGAGGGCACCATCTCACTATGAGTGGGAGCTTCCACTTCCATATGGCCATGTTGACCCCCTTAGCTCAGGGCCCCAGAAAGGACAGCTGAGGGGGACCACAGGCCAAGGCTGCAGGGTGGCTGGAGCAGGCAGAACTCTGACTTAAGGCTCAACTCCTGTCTAGGTTATTATAATGCTCTTCACAAAGAAAGTGCCATTGTGTGTGAGCCCTCATGTACAAAAGGTTCAGAATTTCCATTGAGATTCCCTCTCGGACCTTTAGGATATATAGCAAAGTTCCATTTAATTTTTAAACATTGAAGGACTTCCTGGTTTTCTTTTTCCTATGACTTGGCTCAATTCCCGTGGTCTAAGAATAGAATCTAGTTAATTCAGGGTTTAACATTTGTAGACTTGATTCTCTATATCATCTATTTGGTAAAGAGTCTATGACCACTTGAAAATAATGTATTCTGCACTTTATGGATGTTCCTATATGTCAATTAGGTCACATTTGTTACCAATGTTTTGTCTGCTTTTCTGTCAGATATTGAGAAAGTTATATTAAAATCTTCAAACATATGACTGCAATTATTAACGTGATAGATCGAGAATCTACCAGTGTTAGAAGGCAAGAGAAACAAAAGTATAAATGAGGGGATAATTGTGACTATTCACAGATAATAGATTGTGTACGAAAAAACAGTCTATAAATACCCTATTAGAATTAAAATGCAATTTATAAATTTGAGATGGATTGTAGCTTCCCATTGGACAGTTTCTGAAAGAAACGTAGAACCTGTCATCTTGGGGTAGGACATAGGTTGCACTAACCATTTAAAGAATTCAGTGGGACTTCATAAAAATGTGACATTTCTCCTTATCTTATGACCATAAGAAAATGAAAAAGTGAACACGGCTGGGAAGTAAAGATTTCAATACACACACTGACAAAGACTTGTCAAAAAGAATTCCTGCTCATCAACCATAAAAGTTTTTATAAACAATACTTCACAAAAGATTGACTGATGGCCAATAAGAACAGGAAAGGGTGCTCTACAGTATTATTTTCAGGAACAGCAGAGCCTTTCCTAAAATGAAAACATACACACAAACCAGTATTCCCTAGATGGTGACGTCCTTATTTCTGAGGACAGCTTGAAGAACAGACTAGCATCAAGTAAAGTGATGGAATTCCTGACACTCAGAGGATGGACAATTGACCTCAAACTACAGTACAATTTCTAGGCATCATTCCTCTGAAGGCAGACAACTACCACACCCCTTCCTACACCACACAGGTTGCTTAACCCCTACCATAAAAGAAGAAGATGAGAAACATAGAACTAGTAGGAAAGCAAAAATCACATGTGGGGATTATCCTGAAACACACTGATCACATAACTAGTGTAAGGAAGTGTAGGGAACTGACAAGGACAGAGACTCAAGAGGTACTTCTTTGGGAAATGCTGTCTGAAATCGTCACACGTTGGTACCAGCTAATGAGGGCTCTGAGCATACCCTAGGGTTTGCTCACAAGGGTCTCAACACCATCGCTGAGGACTGAAACTCTTCAAGACCTCAAGCTTGCCTGATTGACTATTGGACTAAGAGATTCCCATGTTCTGAAAACAGATACCAACTCATTGAAAGTTCACCTGGTCTCTCTCGGAGGCCCTACAAGAAGTTGAACCATTCACTGAAAATCAATTACACACACACACACACACACACACACACACACACACACA